>NC_091213.1:31050469-31247969 GCF_040958095.1 Procambarus clarkii | reverse complement strand
CTGAGTGTATGAAGTAATTACAGAGCTCAAAATACCTCATACCATTTGGTATGAAGTCACTGATAACAGGGCAATCACAGATATAGTGTTGGAGAGTATGTTCTCTCAAGTAGGACTGAAAACAGATGATTTTTTCCACCAAGATGGCTATAAACCCATGGAACCGCCTACCCGCTGATGCCATAAATGCCAAATTCCAGCTAAAAAATATCATTAAGACAATTGACGGGCCCTTTAACAAGCCGCCGGCTTTCTGTCCTCTTCGAGGCCACTAGATAGTTAGTGGCCCTTGGGTAAATTCAGTAAATATATACAATAATTGTCAGCGCATCTTCCGAGCAACAAGGACAGCTACACAGTATATCTTAGAATTACGTAGGTAAACAACAAATGTAACATATTTGTTTACTACAATGTCGGTGCTGGCTGTAGAAGTTGAAAAAACATAGTTTTACTTCGAAATATACTAATTTTATAAGAAAATTCGACGTAAATAGGAGGCAGTAGAGCTCCGATAAGCCAGCACTAAATCTTCAATATGAAGAATGTTGCTGCTCTCTGATTGGCCAAACGAAACACAGTAGTGACCTCTATCGGCACGCAGGTGAACCAAAAAATTTCTTCCTAAGTGGACCTTATTGAATCGCACCTAAGCATCTTCTTAGGGCGCACTTAGGAACCTTCGTAGTAAACCCACTTACGAAAAAATACACAGAGCTTCCTGAATCTAGGTCCTGGACTCACAACCCGAAGAGCTCTTAGATACATTGAAGAAATAATTGATTTTTTCACATTGTATATATGCTCTGAGAAATAATGAATATAAAATAAATTATTCGTAGGTTGTCTGAAGACACTAAACTTTAGTGAAAAATCTTTCCTATGAAAAAGTACATTTAGGAATGGCAAACATTTATCAATATCAGTCTCCATAGTAAACTTTATAGTGGAGACTTGGTCATTAAGTTTGGCTACAAATTCGTCTGTTTACATCTGTAGGCTATATACACAAAATATCATTAACATATCTAAACCATGGAATAATTGCAGGGGTAATTTTTGAAACAAATTTCTTTTTGAAGAATTCCATGTACAAGTTTGAAAGCTATGGCAATAAAGGACTCCCCATTGCCATTCCAAAAGTCTGTAAATAATACTCATTATTAAGGTAAATTTAAATTCTTTAATGCACAACTTAACAAGATTGACAACAATATCAGCAAAAAAGAGGTAAAACATGAGTCATTAGTTCATGAGCAAGATAATCGAAAATATCATCAACCGGTACCTTTGTAAACAAGGAACAAATGTCAAAACTTATTAACTTTACATCAGGAGTGACAGGAACACTATTCAATTTGTTTACTAATTCAAGAGAATTTGTCAAATGAGAAGAGAAAATAGTTCCTAACAGTAGGGACAAGATTTTGGTAAGCCATTTAGAAAGCTTGTAAGTAATGGTTCCCACAGAACTGATGATAGGCCTTATGGGATTGTTAGGTTTATGCGTCATGACAAGTCCATAGAGGTATGGTAATGAAACCATATCTTTACCATATCTCTATGGTAATGGAGGGGAAGAGTCCCCCAGCCTCGGAACAGGGGCGGCGCTCCCCCAGCAAAGCGTAAAGACTTGTTCCCAGAGTGGACCCGCCCAGGATGGGGGAGGACCCACTGCGGTAATGCTGTAGTGTTTGAAAGGATGTCGGATGGAGGAGTTTTATTTTCAGTGAATATATTTAATTATTTTTTTTAGGAAAACATTTATTATGGCATGGAGATGGATTTGCTGGTTTGTGTGGAAGTACTGCAACGTTTGTGTGGCAGAACTGCATCGTTTGTGTGGAAGAACTACAGTGGTTTGCGTGGTATAAGTAAGTGAGAGAACTTCGTACCAGAGGAGGAAGAGTATAAGCTGAACTGCAAGGTGGAAGAGGACTTCAAGTTGAGGAGTGGAACTCCAGAAACACAGTGAATCTTCGAGTAGTGTAGGGAGATACACATCGTTTGTGTGAAGCGTTTGGAATGAGCTTCATTGACATTCAAGGAGGACTTCAGATGCAGCTGATTGGAGGAACTGCAGGAGTACCTAACCTGATTTTCGAGGACCCAGATTGATGATTGTACTAGGGGACCTCGAGGAATAGAACAGAGGACTGTTTCGGACACGTTGGTGTTTAAGGAAGTGCTTGATGGCATTTTTAGGCATGAAAGGCCCAGTGCAAGGTGAGAGATTGATGCTTTTGTAGAGTAGGAAATCAGTGAATATTTTATGTGCCATATAATGCAACCTAAAGCAGTGAAGGGAGCAGAAGGTTGTAGACTGAAGTTTAAGCAGCGGCCTGATACAGTTATTGGTTGGAGATATAAGGTGATATTGGAGTGTTATCAGTTGGTAGCAGCCTAAGAGGTGGCATTGTTTTATAACTATTACCGTATGTATATTGTGTATGTTCTTTGTATTAAAGTTATATTTGTTAGCTGTGCTTTTCTCTAGCCCCTGTGAGGCTTCCTGGCTAGCGAGAGAGAGAGAGTAGGACACGGCTATAACTTCGGTGATAGTGGACTATAACTAACTAAGGGGGGACTGACAGATCATTCCACAGTATGGAGAGTGCGGGGAGTCACAGCGGCTCAGGAGCGGGTGTATACACATGACAACTAGGCAGTGTGAGCCGTACCCCTGTTTAAAGGTGACGCTGAACCCGTCTCCCAGAACCAGATGCTTACCAGGGTGATTTCCTAAAAGAATGCAAGCACTCCAGTGTCCATTGTTGTTCGACTGACGGTAGCGGGAGTGTGGCTGCTAAAGTCGGCTGTTTGTTCTGTCAGGGAGTGGTTTGGGTCTCTGTTCGAAGGGTAAGCTTGTATCAGGTTGGTTCAAATAACCATAGTTTCATTGTGGATAACGAATCTCAATCTCCACCCCCTCCCCACATGATAGAGTGTCTTAGAAAGAAAAATATGTATTAGACATAATAGAGTAAAAATAAATTGGTTAGGAAGGCAGGGGTCTATGAGCTAAAAGCTCTATTCTGCAGACACAAATAGTAAATACTCACTTACACACACACACATTTACACACACACGAAAGGCCACGGGCAAAGCCACGAGTGAACAGTGCTCGGGGGGGGGGGGGGGGGGGAAATTGGGCAAACAAATGGGCAGAGATTCTTCACCTGACGTAACTGTTCACCTAGCAGTAAATAAGTTCCTAGTAACTATCTAAGGGCTGAAAATTCTTTGGACTAGTAACAAAATCTTTGTATAGTTTACTAACGTTAATGGGAATGAGAAATAATGCCTATTGCAACAAGTAGGAAATAACCTAAAGAAGTGATCATGTAAGAACCACAAGCCTAGACACATGTAAGAACCATGTAAGTTAAGTCATGTAAGGACCACAAGTTAAGATACGTTCGTGGGACGTAAGTCAACAGGTGTTAGAGGAACCTTGTCTGCCACCTCACCAAGCTCTCTGTCTCCACATTGTATTAATGTCACTCATTTGTTTAAGCATAGCGCTTCATATATATATATATATATATATATATATATATATATATATATATATATATATATATATATATATATATATATATATATGTCGTACCTAATAGCCAGAACTCACTTCTCAGCCTACTATTCAAGGCCCGATTTGCCTAATAAGCCAAGTTTTCATGAATTAATGTTTTTTCGTCTACCTAACCTACCTAACCTAACCTAACCTAGCTTTTTTTGGCTACCTAACCTAACCTTACCTATAAATATAGGTTAGGTTAGGTTAGGTAGGGTTGGTTAGGTTCGGTCATATATCTACGTTAATTTTAACTCCAATAACAAAAAATTTACCTCATACATAGAGAAAAGGGTTGCTTTATCATTTCATAAGAAAAAAATTATAGTAAATATATTAATTCAGGAAAACTTGGCTTATTAGGCAAATCGGGCCTTGAATAGTAGGCTGAGAAGTGAGTTCTGGCTACTAGGTACGACATATATATATATATATATATATATATATATATATATATATATATATATATATATATATATATATATATATATATATATATATATATATATATATGTTGTATCTAGTAGCCAGAACGTCGTACTCGGCCTACTATGCAAGCACCGATTTGCCTAATAAGCCAAGTTTTCCTGAATTAATACATTTTCTCTAATTTTTTTTCTTATGAAATGATAAAGCTACCCATTTCATTATGTATGAGGTAAAAAAATTTTATTGGAGTTAAAATTAACGTAGATATATGACCGAACCTAACCAACCCTACCTAACCTAACCTATCTTTATAGGTTAGGTTAGGTTAGGTAGCCGAAAAAAGTTAGGTTAGGTTAGGTAGGTTAGGTAGTCAAAAAGCAATTAATTCATGAAAACTTGGCTTATTAGGCAAATTGGGCCTTGCATAGTAGGCTGAGAAGTGCGTTCTGGCTACTAGGTACGACATATATATATATATATATATATATATATATATATATATATATATATATATATATATATATATATATATATATATATATATATATATATATATATATTGTGACGATAATCTCTTTCAAGAGAGATTGAGCCTGCTCGTCCCTACATCTTTACGTCTTTACTATATTGAAGATACGTCCACCAGTATCGCCAAACGTTTTGCCCAGGAAGCAAATCGTACCAGTGCACCACCCGACGCACCGGCTACAGCCCACCGTAACCAGCAAACTGCTCATTCTCCGCCTGCCTGTTGCTGATTGGCTGGTTTCTCGCCGCACTTGCACTCACGCCACCACAAGAGTCGACGTCTGGGTCAACAGCACATCAACTCCTCGGAATATCTCTGTGCTCCATGGAGTTGACATCTCTCGCTAGTAGACTAAGCCTTGGCTGTCGTGTACTAAGGGAGGTGGCAGCTTGAAGCCAGTATTCCTAGCACCTCACTCATTTGATTTATATTGCTATCACTATAACTTGCATTCTTGTCTTAGAGTAACTTTTCATTGCCAGTAATTATTCATGTTGTTTTGTTTGTTGACCTGTTCTGAATTTTACGAGATTGTCTTTATTCATGTCTTGTTTTCTAGAGTAATTAAAATTTCATTGTTTATATATTTTGTGTTTTGTGTGTCTTCCCATTACCTTACCACAGACGAAAGGACAAACTTCTCTCTTTTTTTTGTTATGTGACGAGGCCCTGCCCCTAGCTTTTGAAACAGCCAAACACCAACGCTTTACCGTCACATTACATGGGGGCCTGTCCAGGATCTTCACTCAGGTACTGGTGCCAGATCGTAAATTTGTGGTAAGCGTATTTGGCTTTGGTAACGTAACTTTTCACTATTTTCAATATTCAATTTTATTTTCATATGGTGCTGTGTGTATTGTGCATTCCGAGAGTAGCATATTGTGAAGGTGAGACAACTTTGGATTACGTGGTGACTGTGGGCCTCAGTCATTCTCTTAATTGATCATCTCTCCCTCCGTGTTATTACTCGTGTTTACCATCTTTTGTCCCTAGGATATTTCTCATATTTTCGGCAGATCATCATACTGGTACCCTGGTACTGTGGTCTGTCCCCGGGTCAAGAGCACCTAATCTTCTGCAATCTGAAGGTAGGAGGATAAAGAGGGCCATAGTTCCTCTAGCACGAACTTTAGTTGCTGAATTGGGACCTCAGCAGCAGTTCTCGTCACCAGTTGACACCTCGCACCCCTACACGTCAGTCAGAGATGATGATACATACATTGGTAGGGAATTAGCCTTCTTTTTCAGAGCACAAAAGTTCGCTAATTCTGTAAGTATCATATTAATTTTAGTGGGAAAACATGCTTATGTCCTATAGAGACTCGGCAAGGTATGCCTACATTCTTGGACTACCTAATTCACTTTTGAGGCAATTAACTGTTTCATTTGTTTTAGAAACTCAGTTTCGCTTATTTAGTAGGATTTTCTTGCCCTTATCCTCTTACATTGAGTACCAGGTACAAGATTTCCTGCGACCTTGATTTATTAATCATTTATCATCTTGAAATTAACATTAATTCTTAACGATTCCACAGGATAGGTACCAGTTACCACGTTGTCCTGTTTCTGACATTCACCATATCACAACAGTATATTTGTTGTGCATTTATTTGCTAATTTCACCATGTTTCGTCTCCAAGCTTTCCGTGCAGATCAAGCAGGTGCAATAGGGACCTTAAGTCGTGCCAAGAGGACTGAATTACAAACTCTTGCACATGAGTATCAACTAGAAGTTCCCTACCAAGCCAACAAAAATGAAATACATAACCTGTTACTGGATCATCTCTTAGAGGAAGGTAAGATAGAATCTGAAACTCACGAAACTTACTTTATTGCAGATAAAACTGATTTGGCAACGATGAAACTCAAAATAGAGCTTGCCAAGATCGAACGCGAACAACAAAAAGAAGCCCTCGAGTAACAAAGGGAAGCAGCTGCCATACGAAGAGAAGAACAAGAACGTGAGATTGCAATACTCCGTGAACGTGAGCGAATACAGCTTGAAACAAAACAACGCCAATTGGAGATGCAACGCGACCATGACAAACAACAAGCAGCTCTGGCTATGGAATGTCGTCAACGAGAATTCGCGTTGGAAACTACACACCTCGCTCAACGCCAGCAAGCTACCGCCAGTCTTCCTGTCAGTTTCAATATCTCACATGCAAGTAAGTTAATGCCACCATTCGTAGAGACAGAAGTTGATGTGTTTTTCACCACCTTTGAAACCCTTGCTAATCAATTTAGTTGGCCTGCCGACCAATGGACAACCCTTCTCAGAGTACATCTCACAGGTAGAGCTGCAGTTACCCTAAGTACTTTGGCGACTGAGAATGACTACCAGACTCTGAAACAAGCAGTGTTGGACGCCTACCTTCTCTCCACCGAAAGTTATCGAAGGAAATTCCGTGACCACCTGAAGGCAAGTACCACTACCTTTCTCGAATTTGCTAATACCAAAAGGAGATATTTTATGAAATGGCTGGAAGCAGCACATGTCTCTACCTTTGCAGAACTCGTCAACCTCATGCTAGTTAAAGAGTTCTTGAGGCGTGTGCCGCCTCCTGTCCGTCTATATTTAGCAGATAAAGAAGAAACCGACTACCTAAAGTGTGCTAAGTCGGCTGACACTTACAGCCTCATCCACCGGCTGACACCAGAACCATCTTCCAGTAAGAAATCTTGGTACAGTTACGAGAAAGTGAGTACCGATCAAGCTGGCTCGCAATTGTACTGTAAGTATTGTAGACTCTATGGACATACCATAGATAAATGTGGTAAGTCTCAATACAAAGGTAATACTGAATCCACTAGACCCAAACAGACTCCTCCTAAGTCCGGTAAGCCTGTGATGAATGTTGGTGTTCATGTTAATGATCTTTCTCTTTTCAGTAAACACCTGTATACTGGAACTGTCTCTACCAACGGTTCAAATCCAGAGGGACGTTTCAAACTGAAGATCTTGAGGGACACAGCGGCTCTTCAATCAATTATTTTGAAATCAGCTGTGCCCAATATCGCCTACACCGGAGAAACTGTCTTCATCACTGACCTCACTGCTACCACTCCTTATCCTCTCGCCAGAGTCCACCTGGATTGTCCCTTCGTGACCGGAGAAGTCCAAGTCGCCATCAGGGAAAAGCCTTTTCTCATGCCTGGAGTGCAACTTCTCCTGGGCAACGACTTGACAGAAGACCTGCAACCGACCAACGTGATCGTCATGGACAAACCTCAGGTGTGTACCTCTGTAATGGATAATCCCATCTTTGAGTATGTTCCAGCAAAGGTTCAAGAGAGTGATGAAGTTTCTCCTCCGATTTTAGTGACCACCCGTGCACAAGCTGCACGACCACAGCCAGCTGACTCTACTGCTACCGCTGTCCCTCATGACCCTCAGAAACTACCCCCGAATCTGACCAAGTTGGAGTTCCGTAAGTTACAGAGGGAAGATCTTACCTTGACACCATTATTTTTCCAGGCTGAGACTCAACCTGACAGTATTCCTGGGTTCTTTCTAGAGAACGAGTTGCTCTACCGCAGATATAGACCCAGTAAACTGAAGGAGGAGGACGATTGGGCCAACGTCGAACAACTAGTGATTCCTGCCAGCCTGCGGCCCACTATTCTTCACCTGGCCCACGGAGCACTCTCACACTACGGATTTAACAAGACCTACCACGGAATCCGTCAAGACTACTACTGGCCAGGTATGGTAAATAGCGTCAAACAGTACGTCAAACAGTGTCATACATGTCAGATGGCAGGTAAACCGAACATCTCTATCCCCAGAGCACCACTGACCCCCATACAGGTGCCTGCGCAACCTTTCCACAGACTTATTATAGACTGTGTTGGTCCTTTACCTCGGACCAGTTCAGGTAACGCCAATATCTTAACCATCCTGTGTCCTACCACCAGATTCCCCATAGCAGTTCCAGTAAAGAACATTACAGCTGCTACAGTTGTGAAACACTTATTGGAGATCTTCACCCAATATGGATTTCCAAGGGAGGTTCAGAGCGACTGTGGCACCAACTTCACCAGTGATCTCTTCAAGAGGACACTGGAAGAGTTCAACATCAAACAGGTATTGTCCAGCCCCTATCATCCTGCTTCACAGGGTTCTCTTGAGCGTAGTCATCAGACTATTAAAGTATTCCTGAAGAAGTTTTGTAATGAAACCTCTAAGGATTGGGATAAGCAAATTGACCTGATAATGTGTATCTATAGAAGTCTTCCCAATGAGTCTCTAGGAGTATCTCCTTATGAGATGCTCTACGGACGTAAGTGCCGTACTCCTCTCAAAGCTTTCAAAGACTCTCTACGTGATGCCACCTTCAGTGAGCATCAGAATGTGCCCCAGTTTCTTCAAAACCTACAACACATTCTAGAGAGAGTCCACAGTTTTGCCCAAGATAATCTATTGAAAGCACAGGAGAGGATGAAGACTCATTACGACCAGACCAGCAAAGTAAGAAAATTTAAACCGGGAGATTTCGTGCTTGCTTATTTCCCTATCCCAGGTTCTCCTTTACAAAATAGGTTTTCAGGACCCTACCGCATCAAGGAGTGCAGAAACAACCACAACTACGTTCTAGAGACTCCAGATAGGTGGCGGAAGACCCAGTTGTGCCACGTCAACCTCCTGAAGCTATATAACGGTACTCCTCCCACTGTAATGATAGCATATTCTTCCTTTAAAGAGCCATACATCCACAGTGAGACCTTCCCTGCTTCTCCTCCCGAAAGCACTGACACGGAGTCAGCGCTTTCCAATACGGAAATCCTAACTGATCTTCACAATTATTTTCAGGACAATCATAGTGCACCTCTCATCAAGATCTTCAAAGACCATCAGGAGTTGTTCCGAGATGATCTACAAGAGTGTAATGTTACCCAGCACGACATCCAACTGCTCCCTGACACCCGGCCGATTCGTCAACCCTTCTACCGAATCAGCCCTAGCAAGAAGGAAGTCATGCGTGCTGAGGTGCAGTACCTCTTGGATCATGGACTGGCTACACCTTGTGAGTCCCCCTGGGCCTCACCCTGTATCTTGGTGCCAAAACCCCAAGGTAAGGTGAGACTGTGCACGGACTACCGTAAATTAAATAATGTGACTGTCAAGGATGCATACCCCTTGCCAAGGATAGATGACATTCTTGACGCCATTGGTAATGCCCAGTACTTGTCCCACGTGGACTTGCTTAAGGGGTATTACCAAGTGTGTCTAACAGAGCGAGCCAAAGAAATATCTGCCTTTATCACTCCCTTTGGACTTTTCAGGTATGAACGCCTTCCTTTCGGACTATGTAATGCCCCGGCCACCATTCAGAGAGCTGTCAACCGCGTCATCCAGGGCTTGGATAACACCTACGCCTATCTGGATGATATCGTCGTAGCATCCAACACCTGGAGCGAACATCTGCTCCAGCTACAACGTCTGTTCGCTAAGCTCCTGACAGCCGGCCTCACCATCAACCTGGGGAAGTCCACCTTTGCCAAAGGTAAAGTGCGTTATCTGGGTCATGTAATAGGGAGTGGCAGCCTATCTCCGTTAGAGACACACACTCAAGCCATCCAGCATTATTCACAGCCTACAACCAGGAAGTAGCTCCTGCGCTTCCTTGGTCTTGCCTCCTACTACCGTAGGTTTGTGAGAAATTTTAGTACGGTAGCAACACCATTAATTACTTTAACCAGTCCCAAGCAACGGTATAATTGGACCATGCAGCAAACCGTTGCTTTCGAACAACTCAAATTCCTCCTCTGTTCTAATCCTATTCTCGCCTCGCCAGATATCACCAAGCCTTTCATCCGACATGTCGACGCCAGTGGTACCGGCATCGGGGGTGTCCTGATGCAGCAACGAGGCGAGGAGGTTCTACCTGTCAGCTACTACAGCAACAAGTTGAAACCCCACCAGAGGAACTACAGCACTATCGAGAAGGAGCTACTCTCCATCGTCCTGAATCTCCAGCACTTTGCTCCCTACCTACAAGGTGCCAGGTCTACCACCATCTTCTCAGACCACAATCCTCTCCGCTTCTTACATCAAGCCCAATTCAATAACCAACGTCTTCTAAGATGGGCTTTATATCTGCAAGATTTCAACCTGGAGGTCCGCTATAACAAGGGTTCTGACAACATCATAGCCGACGCCCTCTCTAGAGTCTATGAAGTAGAAGCAACTCCAACTATCACTCCACCACATGAAGACGTAACTTCTTCCAGAACCGCAGGCTTCGGGGGAGAGTTGTGACGATAATCTCTTTCAAGAGAGATTGAGCCTGCTCTTCCCTACATCTTTACGTCTGTACTATATTGAAGATACGTTCACCAGTATCGCCAAACGTTTTGCCCAGGAAGCAAATCGTACCAGTGCACCACCCGACACACCGGTTACAGCCCGCCGTAACCAGCAAACTGTTCATTCTCCACCTGCCTGTTGCTGATTGGCTGGTGTCTCGCCGCACTTGCACTCACGCCACCACAAGAGTCGACGTCTGGGTCAACAGCACGTCAACTCCTCAGAATATCTCTGTGCTCTGTGGAGTTGACATCTCTCGCTAGTAGACTAAGCCTTGGCTGTCGTGTACTAAGGGAGGTAGCAGCTTGAAGCCAGTATTCCCAGCACCTCACTCATTTGATTTATATTGCTATCACTATAACTTGCATTCTTTTCTTAGAGTAACTTCTCATTGCCAGTAATTATTCATGTTGTTTTGTTTGTTGACTTGTTCTGAATTTTACGAGATTGTCTTTATTCATGTCTTGTTTTCTAGAGTAATTAAAATTTCATTGTTTATATACTTTGTGTTTTGTGTGTCTTCCCATTACCTTACCACAGACGAAAGGACAAACTTCTCTCTTTTTTTTTTGTTATGTGACGAGGCCCTGCCCCCAGCTTTTGAAACAGCTGTACAGGACGCCTTAATCCACTCGACCATCACGACCGGACATAAGGAGGTGATTGCTTCGGCTATCACCTCCTCCTTATGAGAAATAGTATGAAAGTTTTGACCGATCAAAGCCGATGTCAACACTAGACTGATTGAGAAAAACAAAGGGACGGTGAAGGCCAACAACTGGGACGATAACATTTGACAACAACGGTGGAGGCCAACAACGGTGGAGGCCAACAACGGTGGAAGCCAACAACGGTGGAAGCCAACAACGGTGGAGGCCAACAACGGTGGAGGCCAACAACGGTGGAAGCCAACAACGGTGGAGGCCAACAACGGTGGAGGCCAACAACGGTGGAGGCCAACAATGGTGGAGGCCAACAACGGTGGAGGCCAACAACGGTGGAAGCCAACAACGAATAAAACTTTTTTTCAAGCAAGATCCAATATGGGAGTGTTCGTCAATGGTCTTACAATCCGATTGCTGTAAACGTGCACCGGAACAGCTTGGTGAGGCGGCCACACAACCGTGCCTGGGATCACCTGAACCTGGGCCGCGTGTCTGTGCTCGGGATGACCATGGCGGGGGGTTTGTAAACACGTGTGTTTGGAGGGGGAATGATGTATAGTAGGAGTGAAGTGTGTGAGAAGATGCGTAGGTGACAACCTACATATTCCCAACCTGTCCTCTTAAAAATAACGTGGCTGTTGGCCGTTTGCCCCGTATGGCCGAAAGTGGATGTAATATGAAAATTAAAAAAAAATAAAATAAATTTGGGATTTTTTTTTTCAACAACAGTAAGTTAAGGGTCCTTTGGTAGGTTAGGTGGGCAGAAAATTCTCATAAAGTTTCAAAACGTTATGAAAAACGTTAATTGAAAGTTTCCTCTTCTTATCTTAGCGAATAAGCCGGACGACTCAAACAGAAAACGGAACAGTACGTCACTTTTGTCAGTCGATTTCATTTCAAATTACGTCTAAATTTGGCCATGGCGCGCATACGAGCGAAAAGTGACGTTATTTTTAAAAGGACGGGTTGAGTATACATGAACAAAACGTTCACTAGTTAAATATATATTGCATTACCTCTATTTCACACGATGCTAGACCAGTGATGGAGTAAGTGTAAGTGTGTCATGGCTGTAAGTGGCATGGCTGTAAGTGTCATGATGATGATGCTGGGAATGTAAGTGTCATGGTGATGATGCTGGGACTGTTGTTCTCGTTGCTGTAACCTTTAAAATACACAGCCTTCATCACTGTAACCATCTTTACTACAGCACAACCTTCACTGTAACCATCTTTACTACACACAATCTTCATCACTGCAACCATCTTTACTACACTCAACCTTCATCACTGTAACCATCTTTACTACACACAACCTTCATCACTGTAACCATCTTTACTACACACAACCTTCATCACTGTAACCATCTTTACTACACACAACCTTCACCACTGTAACCATCTTCACTACACACAACCTTCACCACTGTAACCATCTTTACTATACACAACCTTCACTATAACCATCTTTACTACACACAACCTTCACCACTGTAACCATCTTTACTACACACAATCTTCATCACTGTAACCATCTTTACTACACACAACCTTCACTGTAACCATCTTTACTACACACAACCTTCATCTCTGTAACCATCATTACTACACACAACCTTCATCACTGTAACCATCTTTACTACACACAACCTTCATCACTGAAACCATCTTTACTACACACAACCTTCACCACTGTAACCATCTTTACTACACACAGCCTTCACTATAACCATCTTTACTACACACAACCTTCACCACTGTAACCATCTTTACTACACACAATCTTCATCACTGTAACCATCTTTACTACACACAACCTTCACTGTAACCATCTTTACTACACACAACCTTCATCTCTGTAACCATCATTACTACACACAACCTTCATCACTGTAACCATCTTTACTACACACAACCTTCACCACTGTAACCATCTTTACTACACACAATCTTCATCACTGTAACCATCTTTACTACACACAACCTTCACTGTAACCATCTTTACTACACACAACCTTCATCTCTGTAACCATCATTACTACACACAACCTTCATCTCTGTAACCATCTTTACTACACACAACCTTCATCACTGTAACCATCTTTACTACACACAATCTTCATCACTGTAACCATCTTTACTACCCACAACCTTCATCACTGTAACCACCTTTACTACACACAACCTTCACCACTGTAACCATCTTTACTACACACAACCTTCATCACTGTAACCATCTTTACTACACACAACCCTCATCACTGTAACCATCTTTACTACAGACAACCTTCATCACTGTAACCATCTTTACTACACACAACCTTCATCACTGTAACCATCTTTACTAAACAAAACCTTCACCACTGTAACCATCTTTACTACACACAACCGGCATCACTGTAACCATCCTAATTGTACAGTTTTCATTACTATAACCTTTATCAGGTACAAACATTCTCACAGTAACTATCTTTATTACACACTAAAGTAACCGTACACACTTAATTTTCAGCTTAAAAAATCAAGGAATAAGGAAACAACAGTTAAATAACTCAGATAAAATATTTTATTTAACCCTAGTAATAACATCAATGATTTTTAATATAAAAATACCTTTTCATCAATTTTTTTTTTTCGTTTTTAGTTCATTTTCCTGTTTTCGTTCTTTATTATTTTCCTGCTTATGCTTTTTCTCTTTTTCTTGTCCGTGCTGCTTATCTTTTTCTTGTCCATACTGCTTATAATTTTCTTGTCCGTGCTGCTTATTTTTTTCTTGTCGGTGCTGCTTATCTTTTTCTTGTCCCTGCTGCTTCACCTCTGCCTGCCATTGTTCTTCGAGGTTCTGCCGGTGTTCTTTCTTCCGTGGGTTCTTCTCCACCTTCTGAAGCTTGGTCTTCATGCGTGCGAGCTTCTCTGCGAGAGCACTGGGCACTGAGCCGACCACTCCCTGCCTGACTCGCTTGATACGTGGGTCATGTGACCCCGGGGGAACAACCTCTGCATACCTGCGTTTCACACCTGACCCTGCCTCATATCCTCCATCATGACCTATGAGCCAAGGCGGGACCCCTTCTCCATAACCTTCAGGCAAGTCAGGGTTCCTGCCAGACTCATCCATCCTTGACTGAGGGCTAAGTAAAGAGTCCTGAAGGACTCAGTGGGGCTCAGATAAATATCCCAGATGGTGAATATTTAGTCAAGGTGATAGTGTTTGTAGTGTAAAGTATGGTAATTATCAGGAGAAACCACTAAATCATTCCGTCTATACAGCCATTTCGAACTTACACTTACAAAGGATAAGGGTGATAAGTAACTATGATAGAATGGAGGAAAGGAATGGTTTACAGAGATTGGGGGTTGAAGCCGACCTGTAAGAAGCGAGACTCTCTATACCGTCCAGTCCAAGCAGTTGGGCACTTTATTAGGGTAGAAAGAGTAGAGTGAGGATGGGAAAATAAGAGATGTGAATGAGTTAGGGAAGGTGCTACAGTCTCAGAGTAACCCAACCCTCATGTTTGTCATGGTGACGATGACTAAAGTACTCATGACGAAGCTGCGAGTGAAATACTGAAGATAAAAATGCCAAGAAGTAGTTAAGAAAAAGATTTATTGTGGGAAAGTGTCAAGATGATACTCACTGAGCAGTGAAGATGTTGGCACTGCTGGCAATGATGAAGTGAAGAGTTAGATGCTGGGAGTGTAATAGTCATGGTGATGATGTTGGGAGTGTAATAGTCATAGTGACGATGTTGGGAGTGTAATAGTCATGGTGACGATGTTGGGAGTGTAATAGTCATGGTGATGATGTTGGGAGTGTAATAGTCATGGTGATGTTGGGAGTGTAATAGTCATGGTGATGATGTTGGGAGTGTAATAGTCATGGTGATGTTGGGAGTGTAATAGTCATGGTGATGATGCTGGGAGTGTAATAGTCATGGTGATGATGTTGGGAGTGTAATAGTCATGGTGATGATGCTGGGAGTGTAATAGTCATGGTGATGATGTTGGGAGTGTAATAGTCATGGTAAAGATGTTGGGAGTGTAATAGTCATGGTGATGATGCTGGGAGCGTAATAGTCATGGTGATGATGTTGGGAGTGTAATAGTCATAGTGATGATGCTGGGAGTGTAATAGTCATGGTGATGATGTTGGGAGTGTAATAGTCATGGTGATGTTGGGAGTGTAATAGTCATGATGATGATGTTGGGAGTGTAATAATGATGGTGACTATGTTGGGAGTGAAATAGTCATGATGATGTTGGGAGAGTAATAGTCATGGTGACGATGTTGAGAGTGTAATAGTCATGGTGGAGATGATGGGACTGTAATTGTCATGGTGAAGACGTTGGGAGTGTAATAGTCATGGTGATGAAGTTAGGAGTGAAATAGTCATGGTGAAGATGTTGGGATAGTAATATTCATGGTGACGATGCTGGGAGTGTATTAGTCATGGTGATGATGTTGGGAGTGTAATAGTCATGGTGAAGATGTTGGGAGTGTAATAGTCATAGTGACGATGTTGGGAGTGTAATAGTCATGGTGATGTTGTTGGGAGTGTAATAGTCAATGTGACGTATGTTGGGAGTGTAATAGTCATGATGATGATGTTGGGAGTGTAATAGTTATGGAGATGATGTTGAGAATGTAATAGTCATTGTGAAGATGTTGGGAGTGTATTAGGCATTGTGACGATGTTGGGAGTGTAATAGTCATTCTGAAGATGTTTGGAGTGTATTAGTCATGGTGAAGATGTTGAGAGTGTAATAGCCATGGTGATGATGTTGGGAGTGTAATAGTCAAGGTGATGATGTTGGGAGTGTAATAGTCATGGCGATGATGTTGGGAGTGTAATAGTCATGGTGATGATGCTGCGAGTGTAATTGTCATGGTGATGATGTTGGGAGTGTAATAGTTATGGTGATGATGTTGGGAGTGTAATAGTCATGGTAATGATGTTGGGAGTGTAATAGTCATGGTGATGATGTTGGGAGTGTAATAGTTATGGTGATGATGTTGGGAGTGAAATAGTCATGATTTGTTGGGAGTGAAATAGTCATGATGATGTTGGGAGTGTAATAGTTATGGTGACGATATTAGGAGTGTAATAGTCATGGTGGAGATGTTGAGAGTGCAATAGTCATGGTGAAGATGCTGGGAGTGTAATAGTCATGGTGACGATGTTCAGAGTGTAATAGTCATGGTGACGATGTTGCGAGTGTAATATTCATGGTGGAGATGTTGGGGGTGTAATAGACATGGTGAAGATGTTGGGAGTATAATAGTCATGATGATGATGTTGGGAGTGTAATAGTCATGGTGATGATGTTGGGAGTGTAATAGTCTTGGTGATGATGTTGGGAGTGTAATAGTCATGGTGACAATGTTGGGAGTGTAATAGTCATGGTGAAGATTTTGGGAGTGTAATAGTCATAGTGACGATGTTGGGAGTGTAATAGTCACTGTGGAGATGTTGGGAGTGTAATAGTCATAGTGAAGATGTTGGGAGTGTAATAGTCATGATGATGATGTTGGGAGTGTAATAGTCATGGTGACGATTTGGGAGTGTAATAGTCATGGTGATGATATTGCGAGTGTAATAGTCATGGTGATGATGTTGGAAGTGTAATAGTCATGGTGATGATGTTGGGAGTGTAATAGTCATGGTGAAGATGTTGGGAGTGTAATAGTCATGGTGACGATGATGGGAGTGAAATAGTCATGGTGATGATGCTGGGAGTGTAATAGTCATGGTGATGATGTTGGGAGTGTAATAGTCATGGTGATGTTGGGAGTGTAATAGTCATGGTGATGATGTTGGGAGTGTAATAGTCATGGTGATGTTGGGAGTGTAATAGTCATGGTGATGATGCTGGGAGTGTAATAGTCATGGTGATGATGTTAGGAGTGTAATAGTCATGGTGATGATGCTGGGAGTGTAATAGTCATGGTGATGATGTTGGGAGTGTAATAGTCATGGTGATGATGCTGGGAGTGTAATAGTCATGGTGATGATGTTGGGAGTGTAATAGTCATGGTAAAGATGTTGGGAGTGTAATAGTCATGGTGATGATGCTAGGAGCGTAATAGTCATGGTGATGATGTTGGGAGTGTAATAGTCATAGTGATGATGCTGGGAGTGTAATAGTCATGGTGATGATGTTGGGAGTGTAATAGTCATGGTGATGTTGGGAGTGTAATAGTCATGATGATGATGTTGGGAGTGTAATAATGATGGTGACTATGTTGGGAGTGAAATAGTCATGATGATGTTGGGAGAGTAATAGTCATGGTGGAGATGTTGGGAGTGTAATAGTCATGGTGAAGATGTTGGGAATGAAAGTCATGGTGGAGATGTTGGGAGTGTAATAGTCATGATGATGATGTTGGGAGTGAAATAGTCATGGTGAAGATGTTGGGAGTGTAATAGTCATAGTGACGATGTTGGGAGTGTAATAGTCATGGTGATGATGTTGGGAGTGTAATAGTCATGGTGACGATGTTGGGAGTGTACTAGTCATGGTGATGTTGAGAGTGTAATAGTCATGGTGACGATGTTGGGAGTGTAATAGACATGGTGACAATGTTGGGAGTGTAATAGTCATAGTGATGATGATGTTGGGAGCGTAATAGTCATGGTGGAGATGCTGGGAGTGTAATAGTCATGGTGACGATGTTGGGAGTGTAATAGTCATGGTGATGATGTTGGGAGTGTAATAGTCATGGTGATGATGCTGATAGTGTAATAGTCATGATGATGTTGAGAGTGCAATAGTCACGGTGGCGATGTTAGAAGTGTAATACTCATGATGATGATGTTGGGAGTGTAATAGTCATGGTGACGATGTTGGGAGTGTAATAGTCATTGTGACGATGATGGGAGTGTAATAGTCATGGTGAAGATGTTGAGAGTGTAATAGTCATAGTGATGATGTTAGGAGTGTAATAGTCATGGTGAAGTTGTTGGGAGTCTAATAGTCAGGATGATGTTGTTGGGAGTGTAATAGTCATGGTGATGATGATGTTGGGAGCATAATAGTCATGGTGGAGATGTTGGGAGTGTAATGGGCATGGTGACGATGTTGGGAGTGTAATAGTCATGGTGACGATGTTGGGAGTGTAATAGTCATAGTGATGATGATGTTGGGAGCGTAATAGTCATGGTGGAGATGTTGGGAGTGTAATAATCATGGTGACGATGTGGGGAGTGTAATAGTCATGGTGATGATGTTAAGAGTGTAATAGTCATAGTGATGATGTTGGGAGTGTAATAGTCATGATGATGTTGAGAGTGCAATAGTCATGGTGGCGATGTTGGGAGTGTAATACTCATGATGATGATGTTGGGAGTGAAGTAGTCATGGTGACGATGTTGGGAGTGTAATAGTCATCGTGACGATGTTGGGACTGTAATAGTCATGGTGATGATTTTGGGAGTGTAATAGTCATGGTGATGATGTTAAGAGTGTAATAGTTATGGTTACGATGTTGGGAGTGTAATAGTCATGGTGACGATGTTGGGAGTGTAATATTCATGGTGATGATGTTGGGAGTGTAATAGTCATAGTGACAACGTAGGGAGTGTTATAGTCATGGTGATGATGTTGGGAGTGTACTAGTCATGGTGATGTTGGGAGTGTATTAGTCATGGTGATGTTGGGAGTGTAATAGTCATGGTGATGTTGAGAGTGTAATAGTCATGGTGACGATGCTGGGAGTCATGGTGATGATGTTAGGAGTGTAATAGTCATGGTGATGATGTTAAGAGTGTAATAGTCATGGTGATGATGTTTCGAGTGTAATAGTCATGGTGATGATGTTGGGAGTGTAATAGTCATGGTGATGATGTTGGGAGTGTAATAGTCATGGTGGAGATGTTGGGAGTGTAATAGTCATGGTGGAGATGTTGGGAGTGTAATAGTCATGATGATGTTGGGAGTGTAATAGTTATGGTGACGATGTTGGAAGTGTAATAGTCATGGTGGAGATGTTGGGAGTGTAATAGTCATGGTGGAGATGTTGGGAGTGTAATAGTCATGATGATGTTGGGAGTGTAATAGTTATGGTGACGATGTTGGAAGTGTAATAGTCATGGTGGAGATGTTGGGAGTGTAATAGTCATGGTGGAGATGTTGGGAGTGTAATACTCATGATGATGATGTTGGGAGTGAAATAGTCATGGTGATGATGTTGGGAGTGTAATAGTCATGGTGAAGATGTTGGGAGTGTAATAGTCATGGTGACGATGTTAGGAGTGTAATAGTCATAGTGAAGATGTTGGGACTGTAATAGTCATGGTGACGATGTTGGGAGTGTAATAGTCATTGTGACGATGTTGGGAGTGTAATAGTCATTGTGAAGATGTTAGGAGTGCAATAGTCATAGTGAAGATATTGGGAGTGTAATAGTCATGGTGAAGATGTTGGAAGTGTAATAGTCATGATGGAGATGTTGGGAGTGTAATAGTCATTTTGAAGATGTTAGGAGTGCAATAGTCATGGTGATGATGTTGAGAGTGTAATAGTCATGGTGACGATGCTGGGAGTGTAATAGTCATGGTGATGATGTTGGGAGTGCAATAGTCATGGTGGCGATATTGGGAGTGTAATAGTCATGGTGAAGATGGTGGGAGTGTACTAGTCATGATGATGTTGAGAGTGTAATAGTCATGGTGACGATGCTGGGAGTGTAATAGTCATGGTGATGATGTTGGGAGTGTAATAGTCATGGTGACGATGTTGGGAGTGTAATAGTCATAGTGATGATGTTGGGAGTGTACTAGCCATGGTGATGTTGGGAGTGTATTAGTCATGGTGATGTTGGGAGTGTAATAGTCATGGTGACGATGATGGGAGTGTAATAGTCATGGTGAAGATGTTGAGAGTGTAATATTCATAGTGATGATGTTAGGAGTGTAATAGTCATGGTGAAGTTGTTGGGAGTCTAATAGTCAGGATGATGTTGTTGGGAGTGTAATAGTCATGGTGATGATGATGTTGGGAGCATAATAGTCATGGTGGAGATGTTGGGAGTGTAATGGTCATGGTGACGATGTTGGGAGTGTAATAGTCATTGTGACGATGTTGGGAGTGTAATAGTCATAGTGATGATGATGTTGGGAGCGTAATAGTCATGGTGGAGATGTTGGGAGTGTAATAATCATGGTGACGATGTGGGGAGTGTAATAGTCATGGTGATGATGTTAAGAGTGTAATAGTCATAGTGATGATGTTGGGAGTGTAATAGTCATGATGATGTTGAGAGTGCAATAGTCATGGTGGCGATGTTGGGAGTGTAATACTCATGATGATGATGTTGGGAGTGAAGTAGTCATGGTGACGATGTTGGGAGTGTAATAGTCATCGTGACGATGTTGGGACTGTAATAGTCATGGTGATGATTTTGGGAGTGTAATAGTCATGGTGATGATGTTAAGAGTGTAATAGTTATGGTTACGATGTTGGGAGTGTAATAGTCATGGTGACGATGTTGGGAGTGTAATATTCATGGTGATGATGTTGGGAGTGTAATAGTGTCACGTGGGGGTGGGCGGTCCGGGGCTCTGCTAACACTCGGCTGCTAGGGGCTCAAAGGGCCCAAATACTCAGCCCCTCCGACCCCCTGGATTCACCGGAGTCTCCTTGGTCACACAAGATAGGACCAACAAAGCCCACCTCCGCAGGTCTTTGCTTCCACCACAAAGGGGTGCCACTGATTCACCCTGGAAGCCCTTCAGTCAACCACGGGGAAACTGCTGTTAACAGTTCCGGCCTAGACCCGTGGGGGAGTGAAGGAAGACTCAGGCTTACCTATAACCATAACCTCCCTGAGTCTTGCCTGCCAGACAAAAAAAGGTTGCAGGAACTCCTTTCCCGCCTGTCTTCTCTATCTTCCTCTTAGCAAGGTCGCCAGCTGGGTTATTTTATCTGCACCCCAGCAATGCAGTTCAGTGGGTGTATCATATATCGTTTGTAGCCAGAAATGTATGCTCATAGAGAAATATCACAAATGGAGGCACACTCAAACACAGTAATAAAATGTGTGGATTTACTGACGCAAATTACATGAACACACACACACAATCACAAGTAATACATGAATATGGGAATATGGATAATAAGTCTGGAGATCGTCAGCCTCTTCTTCCACGACCTCCAACACTCCTTCAACTGGGCAGGAAGACAGGAGTCTCACACTCTCACAGGAGGGCCTCTTCACCACGTCGGCACCTCTTCTTCACTGTCCTGTCATCCGTACACACTGTCCTCTCTGACAGTCCTGGACACAAGCTGCCTTGCAGCCTATTCTACTATTAAAGTAATAAAGTCTTGCTGCCACATACACAAGTAAATATTGTGGCCTAACTAGCCTACTCATACAAGGGGTAATGGGAGGGAAAATGATCTACCTTACACTCCTGGCTCACGACGCCTGTCCCTCGATGATGTGAGGTTCCCACGCTTCCTTGGGTCGATCCCCGACGATCCAGGGCGTTCCACAGGTCCTCAGGTGTCGTGAAGCCTTCGCGTCGTCGCCGTTCCAATCCCTGAGATTCAGCTGCCCCAATCCTGGTTCATCGATGGGCGCTGAGCTAATCACTATTTTTCCCCACACTCGCCTCTCCCACAGGGCGTCGCTCCTTGTCCTAGGCACGATGTCGTCCTTCCAAGATTCTCAGTGGATGTGACCCCAGTCACAGCTAGCTTGCTCGCCCACCTTCCAGACCTCAACGTCCAGCCAGCGGCGCCGCCCAGCGTCGTCGCCGACTATTTTCCAAGTTTGGGCACTTCTCTGCTCACTGAACTTGGTTCCTCTTTGGCTTCCCAGAAGCGCAGGGTCTCCAATAACTATGTTGGCGGCGATGGTCAGCTCAATCCACTGGACAAGGCTTGCAGAGCCTCCAATTCTTGAGAGCAGACCGAGGCGCGTCCTGTCGCTTCCACGGTCAGTACAACTCTGACGTTGGCGCCGCCCGGGGCACTCGGTGACGTCATGGCGGGCCCTGATTTGTCGCCCGCGACCTACGTCGGCCAATCCGCGATCGGCATAGTGTCCCTTCCACAAGGTCATATCTGCCGTAGGGGATACTGTTTCATTTTATAACAGGGCGCCAATTTTCCTTATTTACAACTTATAATATAACCTCCTTCCATTAAATGGCAGTCGGTCTGGTCGCCACATATATCATTAGACTCCCTGAACCTCAGAGAATCAGTAGGGAGAGCTGATATGACTCTTTAAGCCGGCAAACGAAAGAAATAGGAGAGAGCACCGTAACAATAGTCATAGTGACAACGTTGGGAGTGTAATAGTCATGGTGATGATGTTGGGAGTGTACTAGTCATGGTGATGTTGGGAGAGTATTAGTCATGGTGATGTTGGGAGTGTAATAGTCATGGTGATGTTGAGAGTGTAATAGTCATGGTGACGATGCTGGGAGTCATGGTGATGATGTTAGTAGTGTAATAGTCATGGTGATGATGTTAAGAGTGTAATAGTCATGGTGATGATGTTTCGAGTGTAATAGTCATGGTGATGATGTTGGGAGTGTAATAGTCATGGTGATGATGTTGGGAGTGTAATAGTCATGGTGGAGATGTTGGGAGTGTAATAGTCATTGTGAAGATGTTGGGAGTGTAATAGTCATGGTGGAGATGTTGGGAGTGTAATAGTCATGATGATGTTGGGAGTGTAATAGTTATGGTGACGATGTTGGAAGTGTAATAGTCATGGTGGAGATGTTGGGAGTGTAATAGTCATGGTGGAGATGTTGGGAGTGTAATACTCATGATGATGATGTTGGGAGTGAAATAGTCATGGTGATGATGTTGGGAGTGTAATAGTCATGGTGAAGATGTTGGGAGTGTAATAGTCATGGTGACGATGTTAGGAGTGTAATAGTCATAGTGAAGATGTTGGGACTGTAATAGTCATGGTGACGATGTTGGGAGTGTAATAGTCATTGTGACGATGTTGGGAGTGTAATAGTCATTGTGAAGATGTTAGGAGTGCAATAGTCATAGTGAAGATATTGGGAGTGTAATAGTCATGGTGAAGATGTTGGAAGTGTAATAGTCATGATGGAGATGTTGGGAGTGTAATAGTCATTTTGAAGATGTTAGGAGTGCAATAGTCATGGTGATGATGTTGAGAGTGTAATAGTCATGGTGACGATGCTGGGAGTGTAATAGTCATGGTGATGATGTTGGGAGTGCAATAGTCATGGTGGCGATATTGGGAGTGTAATAGTCATGGTGAAGATGGTGGGAGTGTACTAGTCATGATGATGTTGAGAGTGTAATAGTCATGGTGACGATGCTGGGAGTGTAATAGTCATGGTGATGATGTTGGGAGTGTAATAGTCATGGTGACGATGTTGGGAGTGTAATAGTCATAGTGATGATGTTGGGAGTGTACTAGCCATGGTGATGTTGGGAGTGTATTAGTCATGGTGATGTTGGGAGTGTAATAGTCATGGTGACGATGTTGGAAGTGTACTAGTCATGGTGATGTTGAGAGTGTAATAGTCATGGTGACGATGTTGGGAGTGTATTAGTCATGGTGATGTTGAGAGTGTAATAGTCATGGTGACGATGCTGGGAGTGTACTAGTCATGATGATGTTGGGAGTGTAATAGTCATGGTGACGATGTTGGGAGTGTAATAGTCATGGTGATGTTGGGAGTGTAATAGTCAGGATGATGTTGTTGGGAGTGTAATAGTCATGGTGATGATGTTGGGAGTGTAATAGTCATTGTGAAGATGTTAGGAGTGCAATAGTCATAGTGAAGATATTGGGAGTGTAATAGTCATGGTGAAGATGTTGGGAGTGCAATAGTCATGGTGACGATATTGGGAGTGTAATAGTCATGGTGAAGATGCTGGGAGTGTACTAGTCTTGCTGATGTTGGGAGTGTAATAGTCATGGTGACGATGCTGGGAGTGTAATAGTCATGGTGATGATGTTGGGAGTGTAATAGTCATGGTGACGATTTTGGGAGTGTAATAGTCATGGTGAAGATGTTGCGAGTGTAATAGTCATAGTGAAGATGTTGGGAGTGTAATAGTCATGGTGATGATGTTGGGAGTATAATAGTCATGATGATGATGTTGGGAGTGTAATAGTCTTGGTGACGATGTTAGGAGTATAATAGTCATGGTGAAGATGTTGCGAGTGTAATAGTTATGGTGAAGATGTTGGGAGTGTAATAGTCATGGTGACGATGATGGGAGTATAATATTCATGGTGAAGATGTTGGGAATATAATAGTCATGGTGATGTTTGGAGTGTAATAGCCATGATGACGATGTTGAGAATGTAATAGTCATGGTGATGATGTTGGGAGTGTAATAGTCATGGTGACGATGTTGGGAGTGTAATATTCATGGTGATGATGTTGGGAGTGTAATAGTCATAGTGACGATGTTGGGAGTGTAATAGTCATAGTGAAGATGTTGGGAGTGTACTAGTCATGGTGACGATGTTGGGAGTGTAATAGTCATAGTGAAGATGTTGGGAGTGTAATAGTCATGGTGATGTTGGGAGTGTACTAGTCATGGTCATGTTGGGAGTGTAATAGTCATGGTGACGATGTTGGGAGTGTACTAGTCAAGGTGATGTTGAGAGTGTAATAGTCATGGTGACGATGTTGGGAGTGTAATAGTCATGGTGATGTTGAGAGTGTAATAGTTATGGTGACGATGCTGGGAGTGTACTAGTCATGATGATGTTGGGATTGTAATAGTCATGGTGACGATGTTGGGAGTGTAATAGTCATGGTGACGATGTTGGGAGTGTAATATTCATGGTGATGATGTTGGGAGTGTACTAGATATGGTGATGTTGGGAGTGTACTAGTCATGGTGATGTTGTGAGTGTAATAGTCATGGTGACGATGTTGGGAGTGTACTAATCATGGTGATGTTGAGAGTGTAATAGTCATGGTGACGATGTTGGGAGTGTAATAGTCATGGTGATGTTGAGAGTGTAATAGTCATGGTGACGATGCTGGGAGTGTACTAGTCATGATGATGTTGGGAGTGTAATAGTCATGGTGACGATGCTGGGAGCGTAATAGTCATGGTGATGTTGGGAGTGTAAGAGTCATGATGATGATGTTGGGAGTGAAATAGTCATAGTGACGATGTTGGGAGTGAAATAGGCATGATGATGTTGGGAGTGTAATAGTTATGGTGACGATGTTGGAAGTGTAATAGTCATGGTGGAGATGTTGGGAGTGTAATAGTCATGGTGGAGATGTTGGGAGTGTAATAATCATGATGATGATGTTAGGAGTGAAATAGTCATGGTGACGATGCTGGGAGTGTAATAGTCATGGTGGCGATGTTGGGAGTGTAATACTCATGATGATGATGCTGGGAGTGTAATAGTCATGGTGATGATGTTAAGAGTGTAATAATCATGGTGATGATGTTGGGAGTGTAATAGTCATGGTGATGATGTTGGGAGTGTAATAGTCATGGTGATGATGTTGGGAGTGTAATAGTCATGGTGATGATGTTGTGAGTGTAATAGTCCTGATGATGATGTTGGGAGTGAAATAGTCATAGTAACGATGTTGGGAGTGAAATAGGCATGATGATGTTGGGAGTGTAATAGTTATGGTGACGATGTTGGAAGTGTAATAGTCATGGTGGAGATGTTGGGAGTGTAATAGTCATGGTGGAGATGTTGGGAGTGTAATAATCATGATGATGATGTTAGGAGTGAAATAGTCATGGTGAAGATGTTGGGAGTGTAATAGTTATGGTGACGATGTTGGGAGTGTAATAGTCATGGTGAAGATGTTGGGAGTGTAATAGTCATGGTGACGATGTTGGGAGTGTAATAGTCATGATGGAGATGTTGGGAGTGTAATAGTCATTTTGAAGATGTTAGGAGTGCAATAGTCATGGTGAAGATGTTGGGAGTGTAATAGTCATGGTGACGATGCTGGGAGTGTAATACTCATGGTGATGATGTTGGGAGTGCAATAGTCATGGTGGCGATATTGGGAGTGTAATAGTCATGGTGAAGATGGTGGGAGTGTACTAGTCATGATGATGTTGGGAGTGTAATAGTCATGGTGACGATGCTGGGAGTGTAATAGTCATGGTGATGATGTTGGGAGTGTAATAGTCATGGTGACGATGTTGGGAGTGTAATAGTCATAGTGATGATGTTGGGAGTGTACTAGTCATGGTGATGTTGGGAGTGTACTAGTCATGGTGATGTTGGGAGTGTAATAGTCATGGTGACGATGTTGGAAGTGTACTAGTCATGGTGATGTTGAGAGTGTAATAGTGATGGTGACGATGTTGGGAGTGTATTAGTCATGGTGATGTTGAGAGTGTAATAGTCATGGTGACGATGCTGGGAGTGTACTAGTCATGATGATGTTGGGAGTGTAATAGTCATGGTGACGATGTTGGGAGTGTAATAGTCATGGTGATGTTGGGAGTGTAATAGTCATGGTGACGATGCTGGGAGTGTAATAGTCATGGTGGCGATGTTGGGAGTGTAATACTCATGATGATGATGCTGGGAGTGTAATAGTCATGGTGATGATGTTAAGAGTGTAATAGTCATGGTGACGATGTTGAGAGTGTAATAGTCATAGTGATGATGTTAGGAGTGTAATAGTCATGATGAAGATGTTGGGAGTGTAATAGTCAGGATGATGTTGTTGGGAGTGTAATAGTCATGGTGATGATGATGTTGGGAGTATAATAGTCATGGTGGAGATGTTGGGAGTGTAATAGTCATGGTGACGATGTTGGGAGTGTAATAGTCATGGTGACGATGTTGGGAGTGTAATAGTCATAGTGATGATGATGTTGGGAGCGTAATAGTCATGGTGGAGATGTTGGGAGTGTAATAGTCATGGTGACGATGTTGGGAGTGTAATAGTCATGGTGACGATGTTGGAAGTGTAATAGTCATGGTGAGGATGTTGGGAGTGTAATAGTCATGGTGACGATATTGGGAGTGTAATAGTCATGGTGACGATGTTGGGAGTGTAATAGTCATGGTGACGATGTTGGGAGTGTAATAGTCATGGTGACGATGTTGGGAGTGCAATAGTCATGGTGATGATGTTGGGAGTGTAATAGTCATGGTGAGGATGTTGGGAGTGTAATAGTCATGGTGACGATATTGGGAGTGTAATAGTCATGGTGACGATGTTGGGAATGTAATAGTCATGGTGACGATGTTGGGAGTGTAATAGTCATGGTGATGATGTTAGGAGTGTAATAGTCATGGTGACGATGTTGGGAGTGTAATAGTCATGGTGATGATATTGGGAGTGTAATGTTGAACCGTTGTGGCTCAGTGGACCATTGTGGCTTAGTGGACCATTGTGGCTCAGTGGACCATTGTGGCTCAGTGGACCATTGTGGCTCAGTGGACCATTGTGGCTTAGTGGACCATTGTGGCTTATTGGGCCATTGTGGCTCAGTGGACCATTGTGGATCATTGTGGCTCAGTGGACCATTGTGGCTTAGTGGACCATTGTGGCTCAGTGGACCATTGTGGCTCAGTGGACCATTGTGGCTCAGTGGACCATTGTGGCTCAGTGGACCATTGTGGCTCAGTGGACCATTGTGGCCCAGTGGACCTGTTACGACCCTATTGGGTCGCAACTGGGTTCTTTCTCTGATGTTGTTAGAGGTAGGGTGTCCGGCCCAAAAGTTAGTAGTGGCTTTCAAGGGGTGTGTTCCGTAACGCAAGTAAATTAAAGGGGAAGGGATACAAACATACTAAACTTAAATATATATTGCCACCACCAATAAATAAATATATAAACAGTCACTCGCTGGGGCTATCACTACACTTATGTACATGTCTTGTCTTCTTCTGAAGACACAGGATGCTCTGCTTAATGGTGCTCAAGACGAGTAGCCCTGGTTCTCTTCTTGTGGCCTCTCGACGAATCCGTAGATTCTCTAGGCGAGTCTACCCCGGCCACAGGCCAGCCAAATCGCAGTCCCACTGGGTGCACCGTCGTGGAGGCCTTCAACCACAAATCCAGCTTGTAGCTGGCAGCTTCCAATCAGCTACGCTGCATAGGCCACTCCACGACCGATACTAGGGTTGCGAGCCCTAGGCAGGAGCCTCGTGTGATTCCACAGATCACTCTCCTCACCACAACACCACAGTGGCTTGTCTTCTCCACCAGTCAGCCCAGGGTACGACAATTCCTCAACTGCCACGTCACAGGCAGGCTAACACAACAGTGTTCATCCGAGGGGTGACTCACAGCTTCTGCAGCAAACTCGTTGAAATACTTCGGCTGCCTTGGGTAGACTGATCCACCGTCCGATTCAGCAGT
The DNA here is from genome assembly GCF_040958095.1 of Procambarus clarkii. Taxonomy (NCBI): domain Eukaryota; kingdom Metazoa; phylum Arthropoda; class Malacostraca; order Decapoda; family Cambaridae; genus Procambarus; species Procambarus clarkii. Next base: position 31,219,129 of record NC_091213.1, on the reverse strand, counting down.
CCCAGGTCGACTCTGTAATCAGACACGTCATCAGTACCGGTTACACTCTAGGGCACCTCACTTACAGGCTTAGACACAAACGCCCACCTATCCACTCCATAGATGGTGTTGCTGTCTAAGCGCCACCTCACCAGAGGTCAGCAGCGGCTATGTTATGAGCTGATCAGGACGGGAAACCAGCCCCTGTGGCCGGTACATCTCGTCCTCACTAGATGGCGTCGTCCATTTGGAGGGGGTTTCGGGAGCTGACCCACAGATGGCGTGGTCGTCACAGCTCCGTGCTCGGACGCTGGGCTCGGGTCCGTAACAGGACCATTGTGGCTCACTGGACCATTGTGGCTCAGCAGCCCGTCCTCCAAACAAAGATCCAAAAGTGATTCCATGCACCCGCCAAACCCCCTGTTTATGAATGAAAAGTGGTTTACACACAACTCACAACTGCTGACATTCGAACATATCCGGAACAAATGCTTCACTGACGAATTTTATTCGAACCACAACGCTGTAAATGCTTCACCCACGTACTTCAAATACAAATAATCGCAACAGAACCTAAACACCTAACCTAACCTATGCCTATATATGCACAATATACTAATATATTAAATTTTTTTATTTGTATATGAGAAAATTCGCGTTTTGAATGAACAGCATGTATACATTGATGAATGCATCTGTGGGGTCGACCGCTGGATGTAATGGTCTGAGTCGAGGACGGGTTGGCTCAGTGAGTCGTTGTGTCAGTGATGATTGTCGCTCTTATGGATCACGGATAGTGGGGCATCTCCCCCCTTTAAACACGTAACCATATGTAACGTTCTGTTATCCCCCGGTGTTCGCCCTGGAAATATTCTCTATTGATCCACTGATCTCTGAGCAATGACCCTCAATTGTCCACCCAAACAAACAGATGCAGACGATAAAACTTTGGTGTATAGAATTCAGACGTAAATGTTTAAACTTTTCCGATGACAACGGTTATAAAACATGCACACACCTGAATCTAAACACACTCATGTGCATGTGCTTATACATACACATGTTTTTGCACGCTTGGGAATTAATATACTTGTTATAAAGTATGCACACACGCATGTAGGTGTAAATCCAGAAATAGATATGTGTTCACGTGTAAACACTCATGTCAAAATACAAGCATGAATGCAAGTATACAACCACTCATGTGAGTATACACACACACTCATGTGAGTATACACACACTCATGTGAGTATACACACACTCATGTGAGTATACACACACTCATGTGATTATACACACACTCATGTGAGTATACACACACTCATGTGAGTATACACACACTCATGTGAGTATACATACACTCATGTGAATATACACACACTCATGTGAGTATACACACACTCATGTGTGTATACACACACTCATGTGAGTATACACACACTCATGTGAGTATACACACACTCATGTGATTATACACACACTCATGTGAGTATACACACACTCATGTGAGTATACACACACTCATGTGAGTATGTAAATGCAAATAAATGCAAAGTAAATGCAAAGTAATGAAACTAGACAGTGGAAACAGGATGCCAGGCACAGGATACAGAATAGGAGATGAAGTACTTAATGAAACAGACAGAGAGAAAGATCTAGGAGTTGATATCACACCAAACCTGTCTCCTGAAGCCAACAAAAAAGAATAACGTCTGCGGCATATGCGAGGTTGGCTAACATCAGAACAGCGTTCCGGAACCTGTGTAACGAATCATTCAGAATCTTGTACACCACATATGTAAGACCAATCCTGGAGTATGCGGCCCCAGCATGGAGCCTGTACCTTGTCAAACACAAGACGAAGCTGGAAAAAGTCCCAAGGTATGCCACTAGACTAGTCCCAGAACTAAGAGGCATGAGTTACGAGGAAATGCTGCGGAAAATGCACCTTACGACACTGGAAGACAGAAGAGTAAGGGGAGACATGATCACAACATACAAAATCCTCAGAGGAATCGACCGGGTAAACAAGGATAAACTATTCAACACTGGTGGGACGCGAACAAGGGGACACAGGTGGAAACTGAGTACCCACATGAGCCACAGGGACGTTAGAAGGAACTTTTTCAGTGTCAGAGTAGTTAACGGATGGAATGCACTAGGAAGTGATGTGGTGGAGGCTGACTCCATACACAGTTTCATATGTAGATATGACAGAGCCCAATAGGCTCAGGCATCTGTACACCAGTTGATTGACAGTTGAGAGGCGGGACCAAAGAGCCAGAGCTCAACCCCCGCAAGCACAAATAGGTGAGTACAAATAGGTGAGTACACTCATGTGAGTATACACACTCATGTGAGTATACACACTCATGTGAGTATACACACTCATGTGTGTTTACACTCACTCATGTGAGTATACACACACTCATGTGAGTATACACACACTCATGTGAGCATACACACACACTCATGTGAGTATAGACACACTCATGTGAGTATACACACACTCATGTGAGTATACACACACTCATGTGAGTATACACACACTCATGTGAGTATACACACACTCATGTGAGTATACACACACTCATGTGAGTATAGACACACTTTTGGGAGACTGATTCGTGAGATTTATATTTACGTTAATTTTATATTTCGGTAGCAATTTGTATGGTGTTTATCGGACTGTATTTCTGAAATATTCTAACAAATTGACTCCAAACACATAGGAGGGGGTTGATATTAAATTTGTATATATGCCTCAAATCAAACTACAGTATTAAAGTACATATATTAGTAATAATAATTTAGAGGTCTTACCTTAATGTATGGTAGGCTTAGTCCACCAGGTATGAACAAGAATTATGACACCAAATAATCCTGGTGCGAGGCTAGCATCCACCACCCATGTACTGGTATATGAAGATTAATTCTTGCTTCCTCTTCTATACCTGTTAAAGGGATACATGTTGTAAAGCAGGAATCCTATATATGACAGCTATACCAGTGAAAATACTGTATATTATCTAAGATAAGGACCAAGGAGTAATTACTTGGGTTTAGTCGCTTGCTCGTGTTCTAACTGGAATTAATCCTATCTACCTAACATATCTGGCCAGGAATGACTTAGATAAGATTTCAGAAAGACACTTCCCTTGTTTAGATGTTGACTGCGTGTTGATGATGGTAGAAGCACTAATTTGATCTCCATAACACTTCGTCCAAGGGAGAATTATAGGATCTGAACTCGCTCCGAGCGACTCTGGTCTTAACAATGGCTGACCTCCCTCCCACCACTGACGCCTGGCTCCTTTGTCCAGATGTCAAAAGTGATAGAAGGGTCACATTTACTCTCTTTTGATACTGATAATTAAGTTAATTCAAATGAGATGTTTTTATGATGTTAAAAGTCCAAAGACTGCTGTATTAAGAATAATTCCCAGCAGAATAGCTGGTGAATTTATAGCACTATGTGGCAATGATATCCCGTTTTCTACTGACGGAAAATTCCACTGCGCTACGGCTTCTATGGGTAAATTTATAAACACAGCAGCAATATTATCTGCTTATTGTATTAAATATTTGTAAATGTTGTATATGTTGGCATCTTTATTTTTGCCTGCCTGCCTGCCTGCCTGCCTGCCTGCTTGACTACCTGCCTGCCTGCCTGCCTGCCTGCCTGCTTGACTACCTGCCTGCCTGCTTGGCTACCTGCCTGCCTGCCTGCCTGCTTGGCTACCTGCCTGCCTGCCTGCCTGCCTGCCTGCCTGCCTGCCTGCCTGCTTGGCTACCTGCCTGCCTGCCTGCCTGGCTGCCTGCTTGGCTACCTGCCTGCCTGCCTGCCTGCCTGCCTGGCTGCCTGCCTCCCTGCCTGCCTCCCTGCCTGCCTCACTGCCTGCCTGCCTGCCTGCCTGCCTGCCTGCCTGCTTGGCTGCCTGCCTGCCTGCCTGCCTGCCTGCCTGCCTGCCTGCTTGGCTACCTGCATGCCTGCCTCCCTGCCTGCCTGCCTGTAAAAAGGCGGGCAGGAAGGCAGGCGAACAGGTGAGCGAGTGGGCAGGCAGGCAGGCAGGCAGGCGGGCAGGTGAGCGAGTGGGCAGGCAGGCAGGCAGGCAGGCAGGCAGGTGGGCAGGCAGGCAGGCAGGCAGGCAGGTGGGCAGGCAGGCAGGCAGGCAGGTGAGCGAGTGGGCAGGCTGGCAGGTGGGCGAGTGGGCGGGCAGGCAGGCAGGCAGGCAGGCAGGCAGGTGGGCAGGCGGGCGGGCAGGCAGGCAGGCAGGCAGGCGTGCATGCGGACAGGCAGGCAGGCAGGCAGGCAGGCAGGTGGGCGAGTGGGCGGGCAGGCAGGCAGGCAGGCAGGCAGGCAGGCAGGCAGGCAGGCAGGCAGGCAGGCAGGCAGGCAAGCAGGGAGGTGTGCATGCGGACAGGCAGACAGGCAGGCAGGCAGCCAGGCAGGCAGGCAGGCAGCCAGGCAGGCAGGGAGGCAGGAAGGCAGGCAGGCAGGCAGCCAGGCAGCCAGGCAGGCAGGCAGGCAGGCAGGCAGCCAGGCAGGCAGGGAGGCAGGCAGGCAGCCAGGCAGGCAGGCAGGCAGGCAGGGAGGCAGGCAGGCAGGCAGGAAGACAGGCAGGGATGCAGGCAGGCAGGCAGGCGGGCAGGCAGGCAGGCAGGCAGGTAGGCAGGCGGGGAGAGAGGGAGGGAGGGAGGCAGGCGTGCATACGGACAGGCAGACAGGCATGTAGGCAGGTGGTCGGGCAGGCGGGTAGGTGAGCAGGTTGGCAGGCAGGCAGTCAGGCAGGCGGACAGGAGGGCAGGCAGGCAGGCAGGCAGGCAGCCAGACAGGAAGGCAGGCAGCCAGGCAGGCAGGGAGGCAGGAAGGCAGGCAAAAATAAAGATTCCCAAGGTGCTACTCCCTTGCCTCTTCCTTGTGAGTGTTAAAAGATTTAGGCGTCAGTATCCGTGCCGGTGCTAATGGCCGCCTCCTCAACACTGCTTTTTATCAAAACCCTTCAGAAGTTTACTGGGGTCTCAAGCGGTATAATTTTAAACAGTTTAGTAGCTCCAAATTTAGTGCTTGTTTATATATCAACGAGACCTTTAAAAGTTATCACCTAAACCTCCGGAAAGAGTGCGAGGTATATAACTATAAATTATATATATTAGTATATTTCGGGAGCAGAGTTTTCTCTAATACATGTTAAACACTACAGCATTATTATAATTGATATTTTTGTTATGAATATTTTCCATCCTACCAAACTATATTTTACCATCTAGATTCTAAGAAGTTGTGTGTGGTCTATTTTATCCGATTCCTCATTCCATAACATGACATTTAGTAACATTGAATTCCATTTGCCACTTGACGGTCTAAGCACTTATTTTCTCTAGGTCAATTTGAAGAGCATAACAATCGTCTGCATCTCCTAACTTCCCCAGCATCTTAGAATCATCCGCAAACATGTTCATACTATTCTATATTCATATAGTATGTGTGTGTGTAAAATAGCATACTCTCTCTCTCTCTCTCTCTTTTATTGTTTAAACTAAGACTAGGGTACTTAACGGCTCTCAAATGACGTACCTAGTGAAACTGCAAGAAAGAGCTGTTATCCTACCTCAGCTCATCTGAAGCCTGCTCCTAGAAACTCATTTATTTCTTGAAAATGTACTCTGACACTGTCACATAAATTACTATCATAAAGGAACTATCATATGAGGAACCTAAGGAAAATGCAAGCAAGAGCTGTAATCCTTCCTCAGCTAACTTGAAACCTATTCCAAGAGGCCCAACTATTTCATGAGCCTGTTATATGCATCATTAGGTATGGTATGGTACGATTGTTATGATTGTTACCTGAGTTGCCTTTATTCATTAACAACATCAGGTAACAATCATATATAATGAACAGGATGAGCCTGTAGCCAACTGTGTGCCAGAGACTTCAAGTGATCAGTTGACCTGATCTCCCGTGTATCAACCTGTTGGGCCAACATATTTTTTTTTGAGTTATATACAAGAGTTGTTACCTTCTTATACAGCCACTAGTACGCGTAGCGTTTCGGGCAGGTCCCTGGAATACGATCCCCGCCGCGAAGAATCGTTTTTACAACCAAGTACACATTTTACTGTTGAGTTAAACAGAGGCTACAGTTAAGGATTTGCGCCCAGTAAATCCTCCCCGGCCAGGATATGAACCCATGGCAAAGCGCTCGCAGAACGCCAGGCGAGTGTCTTACCAATACACCACGGAGACAACATGCTCCTGATGTGTGTCAGCCTAGAAATGAATGATCACTGATGGAGTGATATTCTTGAGAATGGCACTTCCAGCATGAGACTGTTGAAGGTTGAGAGCCTAGTGCTACAGGTGGTAACTACTGATACATCACGGAGTTGGGCCAGGTGAGGAACTTAAAAAACTGTTGGTCGTGTACGTAACAGTAAGACTCCCTCTCTCCCATTCTCTCTCCCTTCAGCTATCCCTTTTTCTCTCTTTCTCTCCCTCCCATCATTTTTACTGCCTCTCTCCCTTCCACCACTCTTTCTGCCTCATATTTTCTCTCCATTCGTAGCTCCCTCCCGTTCTTTCTCAGTCTTCCCTTCTCTCCGTCTCCCTCCTTACTTCCCTTTTTCTCCCGCATTGGGCAAAATATACCTGGCCTAAGTTAGAGTTGTACATTGTCATACAAGCACTGATGCTGGGATGCCATACAAGCACAGATGCTGGGATGTAACACAAGCACAGATGCTGGGATGTGACACAAGCACACATGCTGGGATATAACACAAACACAGATGCTGGGATGTAACACAAGCACAGATGCTGGGATGTAACACAAGCAAAGATGCTGGGATGTAACACAAGCACACATGCTGGGATGTAACACAAACACAGATGCTGGGATGTAACACAAGCACAGATGCTGGGATGTGACACAAGCACAGATGCTGGGATGTAACACAAGCACAGATGCTGGGATGTAACACAAGCACACATGCTGGGATGTAACACAAGCAAAGATGCTGGGATGTAACACAAGCACACATGCTGGGATGTAACACAAACACAGATGCTGGGATGTAACACAAGCACAGATGCTGGGATGTAGCACAAGCACACATGCTGGGATGTGACACAAGCACAGATGCTGGGATGTGAGAGATGAAGAGGTTCTCATCAGTAGTGTAAACCGGGCCTACGAGGGGCCGTTTTGCTTTTTTCGACGGCCCCTCGTAGGCCCGGGTGTTTTTCGTTACATTAGGCTTTGGTCCCTCGTAGGCCCGGGTGTTTTTCGTTACATTAGGCTTTGGTCCCTCGTAGGCCCGGGTGTTTTTCGTTACATTAGGCTTTGGCCCCTCGTAGGCCCGGGTGTTTTTCGTTACATTAGGCTTTGGCCCCTCGTAGGCCCGGGTGTTTTTCGTTACATTAGGCTTTGGCCCCTCGTAGGCCCGGGTGTTTTTCGTTACATTAGGCTTTGGCCCCTCGTAGGCCCGGGTGTTTTTCGTTACATTAGGCTTTGGCCCCTCGTAGGCCCGGGTGTTTTTCGTTACATTAGGCTTTGGCCCCTCTATGGCTCGGGTGTGTTTCGTTACATTAGGCTTTGGCCCCTCTATGGCCCGGTTAATTTTCGTTGCCCCGGCGAGTGATTGCTTCTACTCTCCTGAAATTTTCGCCCAATGGGATTAAAAGGTCCCTCTATGGCACGGTCTATGGCCCCTGGGTTTTCTCAAATATTTTCCCACGCACTGTCTATGGCCCCTGGGGTTTCTTGAATATTTTCCCAAGCACGGTCTATGGCCCCTGGGTATTCTCAAATTTTATTTCATGGCCGGTCCCATGCACAGGCATAGCCAATGGTCAATGACGTCATCAACTTACCTGGGGATTAAAAGGCTGGCTCCTGGCCCCATCATATTTCGTTACCTGAGCGACCCATGCACAGGCATCTCTAATGGTCAATGACGTCACCCCCGTCTTCATTTTCCCTGTATAAGTCCGTTTTCTGTTACAGTGTAATTATTCCCATTTTCAATATTTATAGCAAAGGGGGATTCAAATGCTACCTTCTGTCAAGCCTAATGTGCAATGGCATTAACCATTATAAGCTTGTTTTTCTCAATAAGGTATTGCCATACTGTTTCCCATTGTCTAAGATCATTTTATAGCTAAGATTACATAATAATAACATAAGAAATGACTTCAAACCCTGTTTACAGAACCAGTATTTACCCAGGTCTTTTTCCTAAATCTAAATCTAAAACTTATTCCAATTTATGTCCATTGTTTCATGTTCTGTCTAGTGTTGATAATTTTAATAGTCTATTAATATTCCCCCTTTATCATGTCCATTCATTCACAGCTCGATCATGTCACCCCTATTTCTTCTTCGTCATCGTTCTAGAGAATGTAATTTAAGCTTTGACAATCTTTCTTGAAGGATCGTTTATGTATAGGGCAAAAAATAATATGAAAAAACTGCTATCAGTCGTTTATATGAAAAACAGAGCCCTGGGCATTGGCGATTTCAATGCGTGTTCAGTAGTAAACCAATATTGACCTTAACCACATACACGTCTCACATTCGCTCAAAACATACCTCCCACACCTTGCTGTTGCATATAACAAATAAAAAAATATCATTCAGTAAAGCAAGCCTCTCATGTTTTAAAATAAGGCCTTCTGCGGCGCGAGGAGCGCTAAATGTGGATCCCAGGAGGTTCACACATAAGTGTGAACTCTTAATCTAGCTTAATACCTCACCTATACTCTGTGCTTCATCAAAGTTGATGTTCAGCTACAATAGCTTGTATTTTCGCTCATTGCTTATATTTTCTGTTATTCATAAACCCGATCAAACCATCCTAACCTAACCTATCCTAACTTATTATATATAACAAACAAATACATTCTACAGACCAGTTATTGTTGTTGTTTAGTGACATCGTGAAAAGCGACCTCAGGTATAGGGATAAGGTATTGATGGTCATTAGCATATAGGTGTGAAGGTATTACAGTACCTTACTGGTCAACTATGTATGACGTCACCAGACAACCAATGTGACCTTTGGCGTCCTACTGGCATGTGTATTTAATGTTATTATTCAAAAATTACTAGACTAACCATCCCCACCTAACCTAATCAGAGGACTAAGAATATACATTTTAGTCATCCACAACTGTAATCATTATTCAGTGATAAGTTCAAAAGTATAACAGAAGCCCAAATGTCGTACTGCAATTTAAGCAGAATCGTACATCTGGCAGCATAGCAGGTGAGCTGAACATAAGAATAAAGGTAACTGCAAAAGTCCTATTGGCCCATACGAGGCAGCTCCTATATATTTCCACCCAATCTCATTCATATTCATGTCCACCCTATGCTTAAAGCAACCAAGGGAACCCACTTAAAGTATTAGTGTACAATAATAGTTTTAATAAATAGCTGTCATTCTAGTTTTATACACAACAGCAATTATGAAACCCTATAGCTAGATATTCTACTATAATCCACAAGTAGCCACCACACATCTGACAGCACAGCGGATTAGTAGCTGTGTTCATAGGCTAGTCAACTGTCCTCACATCCATCAAATAGCTATCCAAATGTCGCACCTCAATTCATCCATCTAGCAACTCAGCTGGATGCTAGCCACTATATTCATAAGCTAATCATTTCTACACCTCAAAAAATCCTAGTCTTGCTACGCAAATCAGGTAACTTGTTTCTAAACCATCAGTCGCAAGTACAAGCATACAAACCTACTCATACTCCACAACCTATACATTCATAGAGAATAGCCTAGTTTTTTGCCACCATTTCCCCATTAATCAGATGTAATTTATGCCATGCACACAGAAAATACAGCATCTACACACCAAATATGCCATTTATGCACAAAATATATTATTTACACTCAAAATATTAGCCACTATATTCATAAGCTAATCATTTCTACACCTCAAAAAATCCTAGTCTTGCTACGCAAATCAGGTAACTTGTTTCTAAACCATCAGTCGCAAGTACAAGCATACAAACCTACTCATACTCCACAACCTATACATTCATAGAGAATAGCCTAGTTTTTTGCCACCATTTCCCCATTAATCAGATGTAATTTATGCCATACACACAGAAAATACAGCATCTACACACCAAATATGCCATTTATGCACAAAATATATTATTTACACTCAAAATATGCCATCACACCAAAATATGTCATTTATAGACAAAAATATAACATTTACATGCAAAAATATGTCAGTTAGACATGAAAATGTAGCATTTACACAATATTGCATGGACACTCTAGAGTATGACATTTACACAAAGTACAGTATTGTGCACAAATATATCAAAATGCTTATGCATTTAGACAATCAAAAATGCGCTTTCACTAAAATTACACAATTTCACAAACATAATTTCACAAAATACCGACACATTGTCTCATAAACCAAAATACACTTACACCATGAAGATCTATTTTATCAGATTACAGAGCTTACACAAAATACACAATTTGCACACAAAAATACAGTTGCACCAGTTCCACGTCACGAAATTAAAAACACAACTTGCATAAATGCAGTATTAGTACAAAATTATTATAAAACACATACAATTATTGCACAATTTGTGTAATTATTGTACATCTTTGCACAATTAATACAAGAAAACTTGCTATATAATTTCTCGACTTGCACAATGACAATAAATACACAAAGGTATAAATAAACAATTCGTCCATATGCAATTACACAACATGCGCAATTAATAAACAACTTTCACAAATATTACACATCTTTCATAATTATTACACAACTTGCACAAATACATATCTAGCTCAAATACGTACAATACATAACTACCCCAAATATGAAAATACACAACTGGCATAAAACACGATTTACACAAATACAATTGCGACATTTACACAACTTGCTCAAAAATAAAATCAATACACAACTGAACAATACATAACTAGCACATATTCATTAAATACACAACTAGAAAATTTCCACAAATACATATACAATTAATACATACGACTTGCACAAAACAATACACAATTTATAGAAATATAATCAATACATAATTGCAATAATCATACGACTTATGCAAAATATATAATCTACACAATCAATACACAAGTATATTAATTGTGCAATATATGTACAAATACAAACACAACCAACTGGGTCAAACAATACACAATTTGCAAGATATTTTTCTATGTATATTTAGGACATTAATTACAATATGCTGAGTTTAACCAACTCCCCAAAAATCAGAATTTCACATATTAAAAAGGTACATATGACTTCCGATGAGCGCTATTGTTAACACATTCATTTTCCATTAATATTTCAACATTATCAGTGCTAAACTATTCATCTAACACATGTCCATTGTTTGTAATACATTCCTTGTTACATCCTCTCCAATCAGGCCACCCATATACATTTATGCAAACCATCTAACAGTCTTATTTATTCTAGCCTTAGTTATGTTAGGTTTGGTGAAGTCAGTATTGTATATGATAATTTTAAGAAAATTTGCAAAATCTTATCAAAAATGCATGCGATCAAAACCTAAATTCATCAAAATCTATAAAAAAAAAAATATACTTATACTTCACAAATTTACCTAAATTCAACCTAGTAAAATCTAAACTAACAAAATATGAGCATCCCATATCCTCACATACAAGCCTATAACACCTCTGTCCATACATTACATGAGTTGGCCATATAGCTCGAACCCCAAATAGGAAAATTTACAGTATTTCATAAACATGCTAGGTCATGACCCCTAAGATATTATATGTATATGTCCTTCCCTACACGACCTCATCTAACCTGACCTAGCATATCCAAACCTGGATTTGGTTAAAGTTGGCGAAATTTATGCTATGCCACCTAAATATGACCTAATTTAAGGCAATTTCCACCAAATATACCCAAATGTTGTGTATCATACCATCACCAAAGCCCATTTTACCTACATTTTCTCCTATTCCATCCTACCCTACACAACCTCATCTAACATATCCTAGCATATCCAAACCTGGATTTGGTTAAAGTCTGCGAAATTTAAGCTATTCCACATAAATTCGACCTAATTTAAGACAATTCCCGCCAAATATCCCCAAATATTGCGTATCACAGCAATGCCAAAGCCCATTTTTACCTACATTTTCTCCTATTCCATCCTACCCTACGCAACCGTACCTAACCTATCCTACCATATCCAAACCTAGATTTGGTTAAAGTCTGCGAAATTTAAGCTATCCCACCTAAATTCGATCTAATTTAAGGCAATTCCCACCAAATATCCCCAAATGTTGTGTATCACAGCACTGCCAAAGCCTATTTTTACCTACATTTTCTCCTATTCCATCCTACCCTACGCAACCTTACCTAACCTATCCTAGTATATCTAAACCTAGATTTGGTTAAAGTCGGCGAAATTTAAGTTATCCCATATAAATTCAACCTAATTTAAGGCAATTCCCACCAAATATCCCCAAATGTTGCGTATCACAGCACTGCCAAAGCCTATTTTCACCTACATTTTCTCCTATTCCATCCTACCCTACGCAACCTTACCTAACCTATCCTAGCATATCCAAACCTAGATTTGGTTAAAGTCGGGGAAATTTAAGTTATCCCATATAAATTTGACCTAATTTAAGACAATTTCCACCAAATATACCCAAAAATGTTTTTGGAACATAGCACGGCCAAAGCTCATTTTAGCTGAGTTTTCACCTGTTCCAACCTGCCCTAGACAACCCTACCCAGCCTCTCCTGGCATATCCAAAGTCAGATTTGCTTATAGTTGGCAAAATTTATGCCTTTCCCACCTAAATTTAACCTAACTTAAGCCAATTTCCACCGTATATACCCAAATGTTTTGTATCTTAGCATAGCCAAAGTTCATTTCACCCAAGTTTTCACCTATTCCATCTTACCTTACACAGCCTTACCTAACCTAACCTAGCATATCCCAAGCTAGATTTGTTTAGAGTTCGTGAAATTTATGCTTACTCACCTTAATTCAGCCTAATTTAAGACAATTTCTACCCAATATACCCAAAATATTTTGTTACATAGCTCAGCCAAAGACCATTTTAGCCGAGTTTTCACATATTCCAACCTACCCTACATAGCCTTACCTATCCCTGACCTAGCAGATTTGATTAAAGTTGGGGAAATTTAAGCTATCGCCATCAAATTGGAGACAATTTCCACCAAATATGCCTAAATGTTGTGTATCATAGCACAGCCAAAACCCATTTTACCCACATTTTCACCCATTCCATCTAAACCTGGACCTAGCCTCTGATACTACATATACTCAGAGAAGTGATGTTTTTGGATATGAACCTAAATGCCCGTGCCTAACCTGCAAGAGTCTTGGAGCTTTGTTGAATATTTCTTCAAAAACTGAAGTTTTGGATATGAACCTATCCGCACTGTGCCTAACCTGCTAGGATCTTTGTTGAACATTGTAACCATATTCATAGAAAAGTGATGTTTTGGATATAGACCTAACAGCCCCTCTCCTTTAAAACTTGGAACTGTGTTCAATATTGTAGATATAGTGTTGGGTATGTGTTTTGTTTTTACACATCAACCCAACCGTCCTGGACCTAACCTCCCTTCATCTAACTTCAAATTTATCGTAAATATGGAAGGACGTGTTGTTTGTTGGTTCAACATTGCATCATACTCGTAGCATATTTTTTTTTCACATAATTCAACCATCCTCAACCTAACCTCTATTACCTGGGGGAGGGAGGTTAATGGAAAATATGATAATAATGGGAATTTTCTCTACATCAGTTCAACTTAACCTAACCTTAGTTAGAAAGGGATATAACTCACCAAAACTATTTAATTACCATTTACCTTATTTTCCTTATCCTAACCCATAACCAGAGGGTTTAGACCCCCCTTTACCTCAAAATTATACTATATATTTAAGGTAGGAATATATTTTCACAGATAAACCTAACATTCCCTAATTTAACCCTGTACTCTAATTTCGAGGTAAAGGGGGGTCTAAACCCTCTGGTTATGGGTTAGGATAAGGAAAATAAGGTAAATGGTAATTAAATAGTTTTGGTGAGTTATATCCCTTTCTAACTAAGGTTAGGTTAAGGATGGTTAAGTTGAACTGATGTAGAGAAAATTCCCATTATTATCATATTTTCCATTAATCTCCCTCCCCCAGGTAATAGAGGTTAGGTTGAGGATGGTTGAATTATGTGAAAAAAAATATGCTACGAGTATGATGCAATGTTGAACCAACAAACAACACGTCCTTCCATATTTACGATAAATTTGAAGTTAGATGAAGGGAGGTTAGGTCCAGGACGGTTGGGTTGATGTGTAAAAACAAAACACATACCCAACACTATATCTACAATATTGAACACAGTTCCAAGTTTTAAAGGAGAGGGGCTGTTAGGTCCATATCCAAAACATCACTTTTCTATGAATATGGTTACAATGTTCAACAAAGATCCTAGCAGGTTAGGCACAGTGCGGATAGGTTCATATCCAAAACTTCAGTTTTTGAAGAAATATTCAACAAAGCTCCAAGACTCTTGCAGGTTAGGCACGGGCATTTAGGTTCATATCCAAAAACATCACTTCTCTGAGTATATGTAGTATCAGAGGCTAGGTCCAGGTTTAGATGGAATGGGTGAAAATGTGGGTAAAATGGGTTTTGGCTGTGCTATGATACACAACATTTAGGCATATTTGGTGGAAATTGTCTCCAATTTGATAGCGATAGCTTAAATTTCCCCAACTTTAATCAAATCTGCTAGGTCAGGGATAGGTAAGGCTATGTAGGGTAGGTTGGAATATGTGAAAACTCGGCTAAAATGGTCTTTGGCTGAGCTATGTAACAAAACATTTTGGGTATATTGGGTAGAAATTGTCTTAAATTAGGCTGAATTTAGGTGAGTAAGCATAAATTTCACGAACTCTAATCAAATCTAGCTTGGGATATGCTAGGTTAGGTTAGGTAAGGCTGTGTAAGGTAAGATGGAATAGATGAAAACTTGGGTGAAATGAACTTTGGCTATGCTAAGATACAAAACATTTGGGTATATACGGTGGAAATTGGCTTAAATTAGGTTAAATTTAGGTGGGAAAGGCATAAATTTTGCCAACTATAAGCAAATCTGACTTTGGATATGCCAGGAGAGGCTGGGTAGGGTTGTCTAGGGCAGGTTGGAACAGGTGAAAACTCAGCTAAAATGAGCTTTGGCCGTGCTATGTTCCAAAAACATTTTTGGGTATATTTGGTGGAAATTGTCTTAAATTAGGTTGAATTTATATGGGATAACTTAAATTTCGCCGACTTTAACCAAATCTAGGTTTAGATATACTAGGATAGGTTAGGTAAGGTTGCGTAGGGTAGGATGGAATAGGAGAAAATGTAGGTAAAAATAGGCTTTGGCAGTGCTGTGATACACAACATTTGGGGATATTTGGTGGGAATTGCCTTTAATTAGATCGAATTTAGGTGGGATAGCTTAAATTTCGCAGACTTTAACCAAATCTAGGTTTGGATATGGTAGGATAGGTTAGGTACGGTTGCGTAGGGTAGGATGGAATAGGAGAAAATGTAGGTTAAAATGGGCTTTGGCATTGCTGTGATACGCAACATTTGGGGATATTTGGCGGGAATTGTCTTAAATTAGGTCGAATTTATGTGGAATAGCTTAAATTTCGCAGACTTTAACCAAATCCAGGTTTGGATATGCTAGGATATGTTAGATGAGGTTGTGTAGGGTAGGATGGAATAGGAGAAAATGTAGGTAAAATGGGCTTTGGTGATGGTATGATACACAACATTTGGGTATATTTGGTGGAAATTGCCTTAAATTAGGTCATATTTAGGTGGCATAGCATAAATTTCGCCAACTTTAACCAAATCCAGGTTTGGATATGCTAGGTCAGGTTAGATGAGGTCGTGTAGGGAAGGACATATACATATAATATCTTAGGGGTCATGACCTAGCATGTTTATGAAATACTGTAAATTTTCCTATTTGGGGTTCGAGCTATATGGCCAACTCATGTAATGTATGGACAGAGGTGTTATAGGCTTGTATGTGAGGATATGGGATGCTCATATTTTGTTAGTTTAGATTTTACTAGGTTGAATTTAGGTAAATTTGTGAAGTATAAGTATATTTTTTTTTTTATAGATTTTGATGAATTTAGGTTTTGATCGCATGCATTTTTGATAAGATTTTGCAAATTTTCTTAAAATTATCATATACAATACTGACTTCACCAAACCTAACATAACTAAGGCTAGAATAAATAAGACTGTTAGATGGTTTGCATAAATGTATATGGGTGGCCTGATTGGAGAGGATGTAACAAGGAATGTATTACAAACAATGGACATGTGTTAGATGAATAGTTTAGCACTGATAATGTTGAAATATTAATGGAAAATGAATGTGTTAACAATAGAGCTCATCGGAAGTCATATGTACCTTTTTAATATGTGAAATTCTGATTTTTGGGGAGTTGGTTAAACTCAGCATATTGTAATTAATGTCCTAAATATACATAGAAAAATATCTTGCAAATTGTGTATTGTTTGACCCAGTTGGTTGTGTTTGTATTTGTACATATATTGCACAATTAATATACTTGTGTATTGATTGTGTAGATTATATATTTTGCATAAGTCGTATGATTATTGCAATTATGTATTGATTATATTTCTATAAATTGTGTATTGTTTTGTGCAAGTCGTATGTATTAATTGTATATGTATTTGTGGAAATTTTCTAGTTGTGTATTTAATGAATATGTGCTAGTTATGTATTGTTCAGTTGTGTATTGATTTTATTTTTGAGCAAGTTGTGTAAATGTCGCAATTGTATTTGTGTAAATCGTGTTTTATGCCAGTTGTGTATTTTCATATTTGGGGTAGTTATGTATTGTACGTATTTGAGCTAGATATGTATTTGTGCAAGTTGTGTAATAATTATGAAAGATGTGTAATATTTGTGAAAGTTGTTTATTAATTGCGCATGTTGTGTAATTGCATATGGACGAATTGTTTATTTATACCTTTGTGTATTTATTGTCATTGTGCAAGTCGAGAAATTATATAGCAAGTTTTCTTGTATTAATTGTGCAAAGATGTACAATAATTACACAAATTGTGCAATAATTGTATGTGTTTTATAATAATTTTGTACTAATACTGCATTTATGCAAGTTGTGTTTTTAATTTCGTGACGTGGAACTGGTGCAACTGTATTTTTGTGTGCAAATTGTGTATTTTGTGTAAGCTCTGTAATCTGATAAAATAGATCTTCATGGTGTAAGTGTATTTTGGTTTATGAGACAATGTGTCGGTATTTTGTGAAATTATGTTTGTGAAATTGTGTAATTTTAGTGAAAGCGCATTTTTGATTGTCTAAATGCATAAGCATTTTGATATATTTGTGCACAATACTGTACTTTGTGTAAATGTCATACTCTAGAGTGTCCATGCAATATTGTGTAAATGCTACATTTTCATGTCCAACTGACATATTTTTGCATGTAAATGTTATATTTTTGTCTATAAATGACATATTTTAGTGTGATGGCATATTTTGAGTGTAAATAATATATTTTGTGCATAAATGGCATATTTGGTGTGTAGATGCTGTATTTTCTGTGTGCATGGCATAAATTACATCTGATTAATGGGGAAATGGTGGCAAAAAACTAGGCTATTCTCTATGAATGTATAGGTTGTGGAGTATGAGTAGGTTTGTATGCTTGTACTTGCGACTGATGGTTTAGAAACAAGTTACCTGATTTGCGTAGCAAGACTAGGATTTTTTGAGGTGTAGAAATGATTAGCTTATGAATATAGTGGCTAGCATCCAGCTGAGTTGCTAGATGGATGAATTGAGGTGCGACATTTGGATAGCTATTTGATGGATGTGAGGACAGTTGACTAGCCTATGAACACAGCTACTAATCCGCTGTGCTGTCAGATGTGTGGTGGCTACTTGTGGATTATAGTAGAATATCTAGCTATAGGGTTTCATAATTGCTGTTGTGTATAAAACTAGAATGACAGCTATTTATTAAAACTATTATTGTACACTAATACTTTAAGTGGGTTCCCTTGGTTGCTTTAAGCATAGGGTGGACATGAATATGAATGAGATTGGGTGGAAATATATAGGAGCTGCCTCGTATGGGCCAATAGGACTTTTGCAGTTACCTTTATTCTTATGTTCAGCTCACCTGCTATGCTGCCAGATGTACGATTCTGCTTAAATTGCAGTACGACATTTGGGCTTCTGTTATACTTTTGAACTTATCACTGAATAATGATTACAGTTGTGGATGACTAAAATGTATATTCTTAGTCCTCTGATTAGGTTAGGTGGGGATGGTTAGTCTAGTAATTTTTGAATAATAACATTAAATACACATGCCAGTAGGACGCCAAAGGTCACATTGGTTGTCTGGTGACGTCATACATAGTTGACCAGTAAGGTACTGTAATACCTTCACACCTATATGCTAATGACCATCAATACCTTATCCCTATACCTGAGGTCGCTTTTCACGATGTCACTAAACAACAACAATAACTGGTCTGTAGAATGTATTTGTTTGTTATATATAATAAGTTAGGATAGGTTAGGTTAGGATGGTTTGATCGGGTTTATGAATAACAGAAAATATAAGCAATGAGCGAAAATACAAGCTATTGTAGCTGAACATCAACTTTGATGAAGCACAGAGTATAGGTGAGGTATTAAGCTAGATTAAGAGTTCACACTTATGTGTGAACCTCCTGGGATCCACATTTAGCGCTCCTCGCGCCGCAGAAGGCCTTATTTTAAAACATGAGAGGCTTGCTTTACTGAATGATATTTTTTTATTTGTTATATGCAACAGCAAGGTGTGGGAGGTATGTTTTGAGCGAATGTGAGACGTGTATGTGGTTAAGGTCAATATTGGTTTACTACTGAACACGCATTGAAATCGCCAATGCCCAGGGCTCTGTTTTTCATATAAACGACTGATAGCAGTTTTTTCATATTATTTTTTGCCCTATACATAAACGATCCTTCAAGAAAGATTGTCAAAGCTTAAATTACATTCTCTAGAACGATGACGAAGAAGAAATAGGGGTGACATGATCGAGCTGTGAATGAATGGACATGATAAAGGGGGAATATTAATAGACTATTAAAATTATCAACACTAGACAGAACATGAAACAATGGACATAAATTGGAATAAGTTTTAGATTTAGATTTAGGAAAAAGACCTGGGTAAATACTGGTTCTGTAAACAGGGTTTGAAGTCATTTCTTATGTTATTATTATGTAATCTTAGCTATAAAATGATCTTAGACAATGGGAAACAGTATGGCAATACCTTATTGAGAAAAACAAGCTTATAATGGTTAATGCCATTGCACATTAGGCTTGACAGAAGGTAGCATTTGAATCCCCCTTTGCTATAAATATTGAAAATGGGAATAATTACACTGTAACAGAAAACGGACTTATACAGGGAAAATGAAGACGGGGGTGACGTCATTGACCATTAGAGATGCCTGTGCATGGGTCGCTCAGGTAACGAAATATGATGGGGCCAGGAGCCAGCCTTTTAATCCCCAGGTAAGTTGATGACGTCATTGACCATTGGCTATGCCTGTGCATGGGACCGGCCATGAAATAAAATTTGAGAAAACCCAGGGGCCATAGACCGTGCTTGGGAAAATATTCAAGAAAACCCAGGGGCCATAGACAGTGCGTGGGAAAATATTTGAGAAAACCCAGGGGCCATAGACCGTGCCATAGAGGGACCTTTTAATCCCATTGGGCGAAAATTTCAGGAGAGTAGAAGCAATCACTCGCCGGGGCAACGAAAATTAACCGGGCCATAGAGGGGCCAAAGCCTAATGTAACGAAAAACACCCGAGCCATAGAGGGGCCAAAGCCTAATGTAACGAAAAACACCCGGGCCTACGAGGGGCCAAAGCCTAATGTAACGAAAAACACCCGGGCCTACGAGGGGCCAAAGCCTAATGTAACGAAAAACACCCGGGCCTACGAGGGACCAAAGCCTAATGTAACGAAAAACACCCGGGCCTACGAGGGGCCGTCGAAAAAAGCAAAACGGCCCCTCGTAGGCCCGGTTTACACTACTCTCATCCAGTGGCTGGTAATGAGTGATGCATGACTCGGCCACCGTTGTCCACAGTTCTTGCTCAGTAATTACTCCCACTCACCAACCTTCCTCAAGTGCCGATATAATAGCAGAGAAATTGATGTAACGATGACCAGATTAAGGCTGGGACACACCAAACTAGCAGCACACAGCTCTAAGTACAGAACAGACATCAACGAACTCTGTACTCACTGTCAGGTGCCTGAAACAGTCGAACACTATCTCCTGCACTGCTTCCGACATTATAGTGCCAGAGTAAATTTCAAACAAGTCTTTATCGCACTTAAAATACCCTTCACCATCGAGCATATATTAGGAGGCGGTGACTACTCGTTACAAGAAAAATACCAAATATTCAAAGCACTGGCTAAATATCTGCAGTCGACCAACAAATTGGGTCACATCTGACCCGCGCCACATTTATACCTGGCGCCACCAACAGCTAAACACAGAAAACAACTGCCTCGTCGCAGCCCCAAGGATCAGCTGACGCCATAAACACAACACACCGCCCTACGGTGCGGCAAGTCTCCCTCTAACACACACCTCTGTTGTAGTCGCCGCTCCTCTGTCTACAGCACAACTCAACAAGCACCTTGGTAGCTCCGATCATCTTCAACATAAACGCGTCCAACAACATCAGTACTGGTGCAGTCATCGGGAGGACAAACCCTTCATGCAAACTGCACCTACTATCAACAAGAAGAAGAAGAAGACCTCAAATAACCCCCTAACCCCCCCCCCTCCCACAACCCCCGCTTTCTCCACAACCCCCGCTTCCTCCACAACCCCCGCTTCCTCCACAACCCCCCCCCCCCGTCTCCTACACAAGCACAACCCTCTTCCACATGCCCCCCTCCCCCGTCCACCACAACCCACCTTCTCCACAACCCTTCTCCTCCTCCTCCTCCACAACCACCCTCCTCTACCACAACCCCCCCTGTGGGAAAATTGTCGGGATTGATATAATGATGAGAACTACTAGGGACTAAATTTAAAAAATTACTGATTGCAAAATTAATTCAACTAAAGTCTTTAGCTAGGGTCGTAAATCCTAGCTCCTCTTTCCTAATGAGACTGTGGGTTGTAAGGGGCAGGTGGGGTCCCGAAGGGGGAATGGAGAAGTTGATTGAATATCCACAATCCACCAGCAGACAATTCAACACATCAACTTGTATTGTTAATACAATGATAAGATTACATAAACTCAGTTCTATACCTGAACACTGGTTTAAATCATGGATCTAAACATGTACACAGTCCATCCTAACACCATAACTATAACACCCAATATTCATATAGTCCTACCTTATTAAATATCTTAATAAACACGCTGTTAAACTCTATACCGAGCAAACCCAACGTCCACATCATTAGCTATGCTGATGATATAATGATACACACCACTGGGTATGCTAACACGCAGAACACTCTTAACTCTGTATTAGACTCATGTCAGGACCTAGGTTTAATTATCTCAGCAGAGAAAACAAAGATACTAAATCGGCGCCCACCCAGGCAGGGAGGAGCTGTTCGCAAGATGCAACTGTCTGATGGCTCCCAGCTTGACTATTTAACAGATTCAAATACCTTGGCCTTGAGGTGCCACTGTATGGTCCTGTTGTATTCAGACTCTGTCGTCAGTATAAAGAGAGGCTCCGAGCTCTTAAGGCTGTTGCAGGTTATCACTCAGGCTATGGTGCCAATGTCAGAATTGTCAAAATGATGTACTTTGCATACATCAGATCTTTAGTGGATTATGCTGCACCTCTGCTTGTTTTGATGCCTGAACGAAAACTTGGAGGGCTTGAAAAATTGCAGAACGAAGCCTTGAGGATAATCCTTGGGTGCCCTCGTACCACAAAGATACTTAATATGAGAAAGGAACTTAATATTCTGAGCGTTGTTGATCGTGTTACTGAAATTAACTGTCAAATTGGTATAAAAATGCTTAGGCTAACTCATCCTAATCCTTGCACAGAAGCCCTCCAGAATTTCTTTATTGAAGATCAGCATTGTTCCAAATGGATAACAAAAACTGGAACTCAACTCAGAATGTATGGGGTTCATGATTTGTATCAAGAGAAACAACAACGGCACTCTCCGGCACCGTGGGAGGTTACACCCTTTCCAGTTTTAATCCCTCCCTTTCCACCCAAGAAGCAAATTAGAGATCAGCCCAAGCTTCGTCTTGAGGCAAAGCTCAACGCCTTAAGCCATATTAATGCTCTGTCCACAGAGCATTCTCTCTCTCAAATTATATACACTGATGGTTCCCTACACCGCACCACGGGTGCAGCTGGAAGTGCAGTTGTCCTGCCAATGGGCGATGGCCTATACTTTGAGTGGGGAGTCCGTATAAACAACTGGGCCTCTACCCTTCAGACTGAACTATTTGCCTTGATCCTTGCACTCAAGGTACAAGTCTAGTACAAGTCTCAAAACTTGATACATTAATTGTAAGTGACTCCTTATCATCCTTAAATGCTCTCAACTCTTTAAGACATAACTGTAACATGCTTGTGTCCGAAGCTAGACACAAATACAACAAAATTATTAAGGATGGCAACAGAGTCCATTTCATGTGGTCTCCATCTCATGTTGGGCTCCGAATGCATGATAGAGCTGATAAGTTAGCCAAAGAATCTGCCTTTAAAGGAGCCGTTGAGTGTAACCTTGGATTGTCAATGAGCAATCTGAGAGCAGCAGTACACCGAGAACTTCAACAAGATCTTGTAGATCTGAGGCAAAGTGAAATTGACACCAGTCATTCCATCTATCATCATACTATCATGCAAGAGGAGCCACACATCTATGGATCATCCAATAAAATCAACAGACTTCTAGATGTTACTACTGCTCGGCTTAGACTCGGTTACAAGTATCTCTGGGAATTCTCATTATCTGCTGATGTAGACCTGACCAAATGTAAACTGTGTCAACAAAATTATTCGCACACCCTCCGTCACTATGTGATGGAGTGCGAAAAGATACGTGAATTTAGAGACAATTCTATAACCAATGTTCCAGCGATGTGTCAATATTTCATTCAAAATGATCTGCTACCAGAAATTTTAGCCAAATATCCCCAGTTTGCTAACTGTAGGTAGTAGCTAAGTAATTGTAACCTATCCACCGCTGCCCACTGGATGGGGGGTGGTGTGCAGGACAAACATATAAATTTTGACACTAGCTCTCCACATATGTCAGTTGCTTAATTTAGAACCTGTACTTGAGGTCGACCTCGAACCCATTGTTGATGTGATGACTTATATTGAATTTTGTAACTAGCTCATCAAGATTGTAACTTGCTTAGCTAAATGAATTGTGGGGTTCAGTCCCTGAGCCCATTATGTGCCTCTGTAACCCTTTCCACTACCACCCACAAGATGGGTATGGGGTGCATAATAAATGAACTAAACTAAACTAAACTATACTAATAACACAACAATTTATATTGTAGAAGTATGATTTATATATGAATGTGCAATTAAATGACCTTAAACATGGCCCAAGTACTGCTAACTAAGTACAAGAGATTATATTCGATATGATAAACTTATATGATAAATAAAGATAACTAAGTAAGCAATTGTTAACTTTATGTATATGATCATTTATATCTATATATATATATATATATATATATATATATATATATATATATATATATATATATATATATATATATATATATATATATATATAACTGAAAACTCACACCCCAGAAGTGACTCGAACCCATACTCCCACAACTGGTATGTACAGGGACGCCTTAATCCGCCTTAAGCGGATTAAGGCGTCCCTGTACATACCAGTTGTGGGAGTATGGGTTCGAGTCACTTCTGGGGTGTGAGTTTTCAGTTGTATATAGTCCTGGGGACCATTCAGGCTTGTTTGCATATATATATATATATATATATATATATATATATATATATGTCGTACCTAGTAGCCAGAACGCACTTCTCAGCCTACTATGCAAGGCCCGATTTGCCTAATAAATCAAGTTTTCATGAATTAATTGTTTTTCGACTACCTAACCTACCTAACCTAACCTAACCTAACTTTTTCGGCTACCTAACCAAACCTAACCTATAAAGATAGGTTAGGTTAGGTTAGGTAGGGTTGGTTAGGTTCGGTCATATATCTACGTTAATTTTAGCTCCAATAAAAAAAAATTGACCTCATACATAATGAAATGGGTAGCTTTATCATTTAATAAGAAAAAAAATAGAAAAAATATATTAATTCAGGAAAACTTGGCTTATTAGGCAAATCGGCCATGCATAGTAGGCCAAAAAGTGAGTTCTGGCTACTAGGTACGACATATATATATATATATATATATATATATATATATATATATATATATATATATATATATATATATATATATATATACATATATATATATATATATATATATATATAAATATATGTCGTACCTAGTAGCCAGAACGCACTTCTCAGCCTACTATGCAAGGCCCGATTTGCCTAATAAGCCAAGTTTTCCTGAATTAATATATTTTCTCTATTTTATTTCTTATGAAATGATAAAGCTACCCATTTCATTATGTATGAGGTCAATTTTATTTTATTGGAGTTAAAATTAATGTAGATATATGACCGAACCTAACCAACCCTACCTAACCTAACCTAACCTATCTTTATAGGTTAGGTTAGGTTAGGTAGCCGGAAAAGTTAGGTTAGGTTTGGTTAGGTAGGTTAGGTAGTCGAAAAAGCATTAATTCATGAAAACTTGGCTTATTAGGCAAATCGGGCCTTGCATAGTAGGCTGAGAAGTGCGTTCTGGCTACTAGGTACGACATATATATATATATATATCGATATTCAATTTATATGAAGAGTTTCAGTTGAGCTTGACTTTCAATGACTGATGTTGTACCTTATGAATGTCTACATAAATTGAAAAGTTTGTGACTGAAAGATTAATAAAAATTCACTGAAATATGAGGCGTCGCCTCACCCTGTAACGACAAACAGACTTATTGGATGTATCAAGGTTATACAAGCATGCAATTGGCCAAGCAGTACATTAAATAACATTAAATATGCTTGTGTCTGAGTGCAGAGTACTGTCTGACAAGTTTCCAGACTGGATCTCTGAAGAGCTTAGGCACTATATATAATGTCACAGCTTTGCTGTTTAATATTCTGGTAGCGTTGCTAACTGATTATGTCCTTTAATTGCGTTGCAGTAGGATAAGATATGTGTTGTGGAGGTGGTGTCACTTCGAGCCACTCTACACCCTTATTTAGATAAAGTAACTGGAATCTTTCCATGTAGCTATAGTCCAGGGACTCCCCTAGTTCTAGAGAGTAATCACTGGTGATAAAGATATGTTACTAAGATGTCCTATGCCAAAAAAAGTTCGCAAGGCACCATCACACATGTTTACTCTGTTTGTAAAGAAACGCTTTCTCCCTCGGGGCGCCCCGTAGGTCGCTTCACTCCTGAGTTGGCTCCTCCCTTCTTTGAGGAAGGTAGGCTTCAATGCATATTTATTGATTATTTTACTGCCTAGACAAATGATTGAGATAAGATGTGATTATAATATAATTAGATATAAGATTTATAGATTATATGTAGTACTTGCTAGTACTATTGATTCTTATTAAGGATTTGATTTAATTCTTACCCTAAATCGATTGACAGTTTTTTAATTAAGATATTCTTCTCAAAGCTTCTAGATCCTTGAGAAATCATGCACCAAGTCACGTAGATACCTTGGGCCCTATGGCATACGTGATCATAGGTGGCGTTGTCATGTAGGATCCAGATGTAGGATATAATGAATCTGTAATTATTCTGATATAATTTTAATACAGAAATAATACATTTCTTAGATAATAATGTTATAGTGGGTAAAATTTCCCACATCATCCAGAGGGAGAGAACTGGTACAGAGTCCAATATTAAGGACAATAGTAATCACATGTGTTCATTTACTCTCCATTGGATTGATAATACAAGTGCAAATTTTGCTTACACTTTTGTGCGGCTGTCCGTTGTGGACGAGTGTGCCTATTAGGAGTCTGTGGGTCATGTGGAGTTAGAGGTTCTGAGCGTCTCCCAGGATCGTACTGTGGCTAACTCACTGATTCCATGTGAATGAGTTTGCCCAATGTCTTTAGGGAAGTTGTTACTTTAGACAGGATTTTGACTATTCTCAAAATACCCTGCTATCTGGATGGACTGAGACAACTTTACCCAATGGCCAGTCAGCCCTAGGGCCATCACTGTCTACCAA
Organism: Procambarus clarkii; assembly: GCF_040958095.1. Lineage (NCBI taxonomy): Eukaryota > Metazoa > Arthropoda > Malacostraca > Decapoda > Cambaridae > Procambarus > Procambarus clarkii. Next base: position 31,192,631 of record NC_091213.1, on the reverse strand, counting down.
GACAATATCACAAGGTTGGAGATTAGATTTATTATGAGGGACATTGGCCCCATAGTGATGTTCTCGTAGAGATGTAAGATATTCTTTTGTCCATACATCATTCCATTTTTGGATTATGCTGGACAGATGCTTATAACCCTGAACCAACTCGCTCTGACCCACATATAAGAGATCTTAGGTCTCATCATCCACTAGAGATGGGACTGGAGTCAGAGGTCTTCCATACATTACGTGGACAGGACATAATGGCTCATGTTGAGTAGGATCATCAGACAAGTATGTCAACGGCCGGTTATTCACTCTGGATTCTATTTCTGTGATTACTGACTGGAGTTCATGAAGATTGATTTTCTCACGGTGTTGAGATTTTCTCAAGGATCTTTTGACAGTTCCTATTAACCGTTCATAAAATCCTCCGTGTCATGGGGCTCTCGAAGGGATAAACTTCTATCTGCAGTGACGCTGTTCCAGTGTGGAAGTAACTGCAGGATGGGTAACAGATTTCCCATAGTCATGCTTCTCCAGCTACCAAGTTAGCTCCGTTATCTGAAATCATCAGCTTAGGGCATGATCAGTGTGCTGCGAATCTGCGGAATGCCTGGATAAATGATTGAGCAGTCATATCGGGTGTTACCTCTAGATGTACTGCTCTGGTGGTGGCACAGGTGAACAGACAGATGTATGCCTTGATAGGTTGTTCATCTGCAGTTCCTTTTAAATATATTGCTCCTGTATAATCTACTGATGACATTTCGAAAGGATGTAGATGGACCACTCGTTCCTTTGGTATGGGTGGTGGTCCTGGATAAGAGCAAGTTCTTGCATCGTACATTTGGCATATCATGCAATTTTTCAAGATTGATTTAACTGACCGTCTTCCCTGAGGAATCCAGTACTGCTGTCTGTGATGTGTGAGTGTCTAACACTCCTCCATGTTTCATAATTTGTTGATGTGTATGTAACACAATCAACTTTGTGATCCAATGATTCTTTGGTAAAAGCTGTTTCCACTCTGCAGAATAGGAGTTTTTTGTCTTGATTTTTGTTTACCAGTTTGGACATTTTTGCTTTTGTCCGACGATTCACTTTTAATGAATTTATCTTGTGATATGATAGTGTTACAAGTATGTAATACGTGTAGGTATGTAATTATATGCAAGTTATTCATACAAGCATATAACACTTGTACTCCTCCAAGGATTTCCAAAGAGGATGAATTGTAATTGCAATGATGTTTATTTATATTATTCATGATGGATGAAGCATTTTGCTTTCTTTTCTCGGTTTTGCCATTTCTTTTAATAGAAAAGTTATATTCAATCAATCAATCTTTTAATAGAAAAGGCAAAGAAGAATGCAAAGATGTATCAAAGTGGACACATGTATCCCAAGTGCACATGTATCCAGGGGAAACATAATCCAGTGGGACACATGTATCCAGAGGGACACATGTATCAAGGGGGACAATTGTATTCAGGGGAAACTTGTACCCAGAGGGACACAAGTATAAAGGGGGACACATGTATCTAGTGGGACACACATGTATCCAGGGGGAGACTTGTATCTAGTGAGATATATGTTTCCAAAGGGACACATGTATCCAGAGGGACACATGTATCCAGGGGGGACACATTTATCCAGGGGGACACATGTATCTATGGGGACACATGAATCCAGGGAGTAACATGTATCTCCCTGGCCTGCACACATGTATCCAAGGGGACACATGTATCCAGAGGAACACATGTATCCAGGGGGACACATGCATCCAAAGGGACACATGTAACCAGGGGGACTTAGACTACGTCAAGATTACAGATACAACTGGGAAATTAATGAACCCGGAGAGTGGGAATGCATCTTCTGCCAAACAATCACAGAAAAGCCACTATGTCACTATCTCCTGGAATGTTAAACAACCAACGACCTTAGAAGAGCTTTAAGAGTCCCTGAATCTTGCAGTAACCAGCCTCAAGCCATCAACACTGCCACTCTTCTGGTAATGAAAAGTGTCCAGCAGCTGGAGTCCCTCATATATACTGTGAAGCAGTATCCTCCCCCACGATAGCAGCCACATAGTAAGGTCTGATGATTTAAATGCGAACTCAGAGTATATTCTTTCACGACCATAGATTACATTCACTCCAAAAAATATCTTCCACATTCATGCCCGTGGCACCTTTTGGGTGGCTTAAACTTCATCAGTCAAACAATCCTCTGTTTGCATTCCATTGATAACGTTGTGAAGCACGAAAACGTTCAGAGTTTCAGCTTCATTTTCCTAGTGGATACTTAACGCTTAACCGAATCACGTGTTTTAGTGATCATTCTTGCAGTATGTATGTGTGTAAGTATGTACGTATGTGGTTGTGATGAAATAGTTGACCACTTAACCCGAATGCACTCGGGCATGGGGATGAATGAGTTCATACAGACTCTCCCATGCTTTAGTAGGTGATGGTGCAGCGGTACAGCACTCGGCTTTGACTCCCGCGGGCGGAGGTTCTAATCCCAGCGAGGGCATTTAAACTTTGAAGTATGTTTAACTACTGACCAGTGTGTCAGTACACGTAACTTTTCATGTTGGCACATATTGGTCTCCTTTCTGTCTGTCTGTCAACACATGATGTGTGTGCCTGTAGAACTTACTCTTTCTCCTCCCTGCTGGCATACATTGATAATCCCGCCTGTCACCTTCCATACATCATTCTTCCCGCCTGTCACCCTGCATACATCATTCATCCCGCCTGTCACCCTGCGTACATCATTCTTCCCGCCTGTCACCCTCCATGCATCATTCTTCCCGCCTGTTACCCTGCGTACATCATTCTTCCCGCCTGTCACCCTCCATACATCATTCTTCCCGCCTGTCACCCTGCGTACATAATTTTTCCCGCCTGTTACCCTGCGTACATCATTCTTCCCGCCTGTCACCCTCCATACATCATTCTTCCCGCCTGTCACCCTGCATACATCATTCTTCCCGCCTGTCACCCAGCATACGTCATTCTTCCCACCTGTCACCCTCCATACATCATTCTTCCCGCCTGTCACCCTGCGTACATCATTTTTTCCCGCCTGTCACCCTGCGTACATCATTCTTCCCGCCTGTTACCCTGCGTACATCATTCTTCCCACCTGTCACCCTCCATACATCATTCTTCCCGCCTGTCACCCTGCATACATCATTCTTCCCACCTGTCACCCTCCATACATCATTCTTCCCGCCTGTCACCCTGCATATATCACTCTTCCTGCTCATTTGCTTGTCTGCACAAACCTCCTCCTGCCTGCCTGTCTACCGGGGTAGAGAAACTGCTCTTTCTGTCTCTCTGACTGCATATATTGTTCTTATTGCCGTCAGTATGTGTCACTTCCTTTCAGTTGCCTGCATAATACCGTACTTCTCCATAACTTCGTCTATGCCTTCATGAAGTCTACTTTGCTTCCTTGCCTAACTTACACCTCCTCCCTCTCTACAAGTCTTGCTAGGCACGCCTGCCTGCCTGCCTGCCAGCAAAAGTTATCAGTCCTGCCAGCCTGCCTGCTTGTCCACTCGAGGGCACTCGAGGGCACCTGGTTCACGTCCTCTACCCCCACAATGATAACAATTTAATATAAAAGTTAACGAAGATAACCATCACGCCCATAACCCTGGCTCGTCACCTCCGCCTGCCGCCGGCCACGACGTATTGACTGATCCGGTTAATATTGTATTGAAGGACTTGACCCGACGTCACCATTGATGGACGTCGTTGGTCAATACACATTCCTCGTAGAGCCAGGTAGTTATGACAGGTTTTGGGACACATGTGGTCAATAGCTTGCTTAGGCAGGCACAGACAACGGTCACTATCACCAGTGGTCACTATCAGGGCCTCAGCAGCCACAGACAAGGGTCACCATCAACAGTGGTCACTATCAGGGCCTCAGCAGCCACAGACAAGGGTCACCATCACCAGTGACCACTATCAGGCCTCAGCAACCACAGACAAGGGTCACCATCACCAGTGGTCACTATCAGGCCTCAGCAGCCACAGACAAGGGTCACCATCACCAGTGGTCACTATCAGGGCCTCACCAGCCACAGACAAGGGTCTCCATCACCAGTGGCCACTATCAGGCCTCAGCAGCCACATACACGGGTCACTATCACCAGTGGTCACTATCAGGGCCTCAGCAGTCACATACACGGGTCACTATCACCAGTGGTCACTATCAGGGCCTCAGCAGCCACATACACGGGTCACTATCACCAGTGGTCACTATCAGGCCTCAGCAGCCACAGACAAGGGTCACCATCACCAGTGGTCACTATCAGGGCCTCAGCAGCCACAGACAAGGGTCACCATCACCGGTGGTCACTATCAGGGCCTCAGACGCCACAGACAAGGGTCACCATCTCCAGTGGTCACTATCAGGCCTCAGCAGCCACAGACAAGGGTCGTCATCACCGGGGGGTCACTATCAGGGCCTCAGCAGCCACAGACAAGGGTCACCATCACCAGTGGTCACTATCAGGCCCCAGCAGCCACAGACAAGGGTCACCATCACCAGTGGTCACTATCAGGACCCCAGCAGCCACAGACAAGGGTCACCATCACCGGTGGTCACTATCAGGGCCTCAGCAGCCACAGACAAGGGTCACCATCACCAGTGGTCACTATCAGGCCTCAGCAGCCACAGACAAGGGTCACCATCACCAGTGGTCACTATCAGGGCCTCAGCAGCCACAGACAAGGGTCACCATCACCGGAGGGTCACTATCAGGGCCTCAGCAGCCACAGACAAGGGTCACCATCACCGGTGGTCACTATCAGGCTTCAGCAACCACAGACAAGGGTCACCATCACCAGTGGTCGCTAACTGGCCTCAGCAGCCACAGACAAGGGTCACCATCACCAGTGGTCACTATCAAGGCCCCAGCAACCACAGACAAGGGTCACCATCACCGGTGGTCACTATCAGGGGCCTCAGCAGCCACAGACAAGGGTCACCATCACCAGTGGTCACTATCAGGACCCCAGCAACCACAGACAAGGGTCACCATCACCGGTGGTCACTATCAGAGGCCTCAGCAGCCACAGACAAGGGTCACCATCACCAGTGGTCACTATCAGGCCCTAGCAACCACAGACAAGGGTCACCATCACCGGTGGTCACTATCAGGGCCTCAGCAGCCACAGACAAGGGTCACCATCACCGGTGGTCACTCTCAGGCCTCAGCAGCCACAGACATGGGTCACCATCATTAACAACTAACAGGTCTGATTACTGATAATGGCTATAAAAGGAGTAACGTTTTAAATAAATATTTGGTGATTGTATTAACATAAGAACTTATCATTATGCCTTCAGCCGTAGACGTCTTTATTGGTGGGAAGACGGGCGGTGGACTTGTTTAGTAGTCAACACCGAGCACGTTATTTAACAAATAGAAAAACTCAGCCAAACAAATCCCCAGCTCCGGACAGAGTGTCGTCCAGGGTGCTGAAAGAATGCAAAAAGGAGCTTTGTGAGCCATTGTATAGCATATTTAATAAATCATTAAAGTCAGGCAGAGTGCCAGAGTTGGAGGGTTGTCAATGGGTTACTAATTTTTAAGAAAAGAGATAGATCACTTGCATCCATCTATCGACATATTTGCTTAACCGACTCACGTCGCAGGCCCTCCGAACTGCAGTGGCTCTCGGCCTTGCTGCTCCAATCCACACCGAATATAGGGGAGTTTGCGGCGAGGCAGTGGCCGACAGGACCGGCCGGTTTGGCCTGCTCTGCCATAGCACAGGAGGAAGACACTCAATACACAGTGAAGTCAATGATATAGTCAAGAAAAGCATTACCACGGCTGGTTGTGCAGCAGAGAGAGAGCCCCGTTACCTAACGCCATGCAACTCTGATGAGCCTGTCGGTCGCCCGTCGGGATCGGGAATTCTGGAAGAACGGCAGACAGTTGGTGTGGGACTATACGTGTGTTTCAGCCATCGCTAGCACCAATGTTGACTTCAGTGTTGCGCATCTGGATGGTGCTGGAACACACAGGGAAAGACTCAAGTCTTGTAAATACAGAGATCTGGATCACCACTACTATTTAGTCCCATTGCCTTGGAGATACTTTATGCGTACTGCATCCATGGTACCTGCCCGACATCTGAAGAGTTGGAATTCATTCATAGAGAGGACATTCACCGACAGGCGGTTGTGAGGTGGATTAAGAGGCATTTGGCATTTGTTGATGAGAACGGGCTGCTCTATATGCAGCCCCTCCTCACTAACAAAGGCCAAATGCTCGTTAATAATGCGGCCAAATCCCCTTGTGGATGAATGAAGAACGGTTTACGCAAGACTCACAGCTGATGACGTTCGAACATTTTTCGAACAGTGTTTTTTTCGAACAGACTGACCTGTTTGATTCACACTTATAAATGTTTCACTCACGTAATACAAATACAAATAATGATCTACAGAAACCAAACTCCCAACCAAACCAAATCTTGGCCTAACGAAAAATTTATAAATATAATGTAGTTTATATTCGAGTTCCAATTTTGATTACACAGAACTGTGTATTAAAATTGATGACTGTGTCTTTGAGGGTGTGGCGGAGAGCCCAGCCCCAGGACGGGTGTGTCGGAGCACAGACGAGCACAGCCCCAGGACGGGTGTGTCGGAACACAGACGAGCACAGCCCCAGGACGGGTGTGTCGGAACACAGACGAGCACAGCCCCAGGACGGGTGTGTCGGAACACAGACGAGCACAGCCCCAGGACGGGTGTGTCGGAACACAGACGAGCACAGCCCCAGGACGGGTGTGTCAGAGCACAGACGAGCACAGCCCCAGGACGGGTGTGTCGGAACACAGACGAGCACAGCCCCAGGACGGGAGTGTCGGAGCACAGACGAGCACAGCCCCAGGACAGGTGTGTCGGAACACAGACGAGCACAGCCCCAGGACGGGTGTGTCGGAGCACAGACGAGCACAGCCCCAGGACGGGAGCGTTGGAACACAGACGAGCACAGCCCCAGGACGGGAGAGTCGGAACACAGACGAGCACAGCCCCAGGACTTGTGTGTCGTAACACAGACAAGCACAGCCCCAGGACGGGTGTGTCGGAACACAGACGAGCACAGCCCCAGGACGGGAGTGTCGTAGCACAGACGAGCACAGCCCCAGGACAGGTGTGTCGGAACACAGACGAGCACAGCCCCAGGACGGGTGTGTCGGAGCACAGACGAGCACAGCCCCAGGACGGGAGCGTTGAAACACAGACGAGCACAGCCCCAGGACTTGTGTGTCGTAACACAGACGAGCACAGCCCCAGGACGGGTGTGTCGGAACACAGACGAGCACAGCCCCAGGACGGGTGTGTCGGAACACAGACGAGCACAGCCCCAAGACGGGTGTGTCGGAACACAGACGAGCACAGCCCCAGGACGGGTGTGTCGGAGCACAGACGAGCACAGCCCCAGGACGGGAGCGTTGGAACACAGACGACCACAGCCCCAGGACGGGTGTGTCAGAGAGCACAGACGAGCACAGCCCCAGGACGGGTGTGTCAGAGAGCACAGACGAGCACAGCCCCAGGACGGGACTTCAGGCTGTGCCTCACCTCGGGGACGCATCCGTCGATGTCAACGTTCTGTGTATTCGAAATATTTTTTTTTAAATATGGTATTATAATTATATATTATAATTTTGTTTACATTTAGGTTTCTAGGTTCGGCTGGTAATTGTTTCTGTTTACAATATATGAGCGAGGCATTTACAGTACGTGGGCGAGGCATTTACAGTACGTGGGCGAGGCATTTACAGTACGTGGGCGAGGCATTTACAGTACGTGGGCGAGGCATTTACAGTACGTGGGCGAGGCATTTACAGTACGTGGGCGAGGCATTTACAGTACGTGGGCGAGGCATTTACAGTACGTGGGCGAGGCATTTACAGCACGTGGGCGAGGCATTTACAGTACGTGGGCGAGGCATTTACAGTACGTGGGCGAGGCATTTACAGCACGTGGGCGAGGCATTTACAGTACGTGGGCGAGGCATTTACAGTACGTGGGCGAGGCATTTACAGCACGTGGGCGAGGCATTTACAGTACGTGGGCGAGGCATTTACAGTACGTGGGCGAGGCATTTACAGTACGTGGGCGAGGCATTTACAGTACGTGGGCGAGGCATTTACAGCACGTGGGCGAGGCATTTACAGTACGTGGGCGAGGCATTTACAGTACGTGGGCGAGGCATTTACAGCACGTGGGCGAGGCATTTACAGTACGTGGGCGAGGCATTTACAGTACGTGGGCGAGGCATTTACAGTACGTGGGCGAGGCATTTACAGTACGTGGGCGAGGAATTTACAGTACGTGGGCGAGGCATTTACAGTACGTGGGCGAGGCATTTACAGTACGTGGGCGAGGCATTTACAGTACGTGGGCGAGGCATTTACAGTACGTGGGCGAGGCATTTACAGTACGTGGGCGAGGCATTTACAGTACGTGGGCGAGGCATTTACAGTACGTGGGCGAGGCATTTACAGTACGTGGGCGAGGCATTTACAGTACGTGGGCGAGGCATTTACAGTATGTGGGCGAGGCATTTACAGTACGTGGGCGAGGCATTTACAGTACGTGGGCGAGGCATTTACAGTACGTGGGCGAGGCATTTACAGTACGTGGGCGAGGCATTTACAGTACGTGGGCGAGGCATTTACAGTACGTGGGCGAGGCATTTACAGTACGTGGGCGAGGCATTTACAGTATGTGGGCGAGGCATTTACAGTACGTGGGCGAGGAATTTACAGTACGTGGGCGAGGCATTTACAGTACGTGAGCGAGGCATTTACAGTACGTGGGCGAGGCATTAACAGCACGTGGGCGAGGCATTAACAGCACGTGGGCGAGGCATTAACAGTACGTGGACGAGGCATTAACAGCACGTGGGCGAGGCATTAACAGCACGTGGGATGCGAGCACAGGAAGGTGCGCGTCGTGTTTTCCCCTCATAAACAAAGAGTGTGGCGAGATTAACGAGAATGTGTCCAATATTTATGATGACAGACTGGCCTGTCACCCCCCCTGGCCTCAGACCCTGCTTACTCCCTTTCACCCCCTGGCCTCAGACTCTGCTTACTCCCTGTCACCCCCTGGCCTCAGACCCTGCTTACTCCCTTTCACCCCCTGGCCTCAGACTCTGCTTACTCCCTGTCACCCCCTGGCCTCAGACCCTGCTTACTCCCTGTCACCCCCTGGCCTCAGACTCTGCTTACTCCCTGTCACCCCCTGGCCTCAGACTCTGCTTACCCCCTGTCACCCCCTGGCCTCAGACCCTGCTTACTCCCTGTCATCCCCCTGGCCTCAGACCCTGCTTACCCCCTGTCACCCCCTGGCCTCAGACCCTGCTTACTCCCTGTCACCCCCTGGCCTCAGACCCTGCTTACTCCCTGTCACCCCATGGCCTCAGACCCTGCTTACTCCCTGTCACCCCCTGGCCTCAGACCCGGCTTACTCCCTGTCACCCCCTGGCCTCAGACCCTGCTTACTCCCTGTCACCCCCTGGCCTCAGACCCTGCTTACTCCCTGTCACTCCCTGGCCTCAGACCCTGCTTACTCCCTGTCACCCCCCCCCTGGCCTCAGACCCTGCTTACTCCCTGTCACCCCCCTGGCCTCAGACCCTGCTTACTCCCTGTCACCCCCCTGGCCTCAGACCCTGCTTACTCCCTGTCACCCCCTGGCCTTAGACTCTGCTTACTCCCTGACACACTCCAACCCCCCTCCCCCTCCCCCGAAGGGCGCTGCCCTTACCCCCGGGACCCGACCCCCAGAGCATGCGTCTTCACCCCCACCTGCTGCACCTGACCCGTGTATGTCCCCTCCCTCACCCTCACAACCCCAGCCCTCAAGAGAATGCTTACTCTACCAATCCCACAAACCAGGGCCCCAGAGCGTGCGTTCCCTCCTCGGCTCCACAAAGAGACCCATAGAGCATGCGTCGACAACGCATGCTCTGGGGGGCGAGCGACGGTCGTGATTCATGTTGGTCGGCGTTCAATTCCCGACCGTCCATTAAGTGTTGGGCACCATTGCTTCCCCCGTCCAATCCCAAATCCTTATCCTGACCCCTTCCCAGTGCTATATAGTCGTAATGGCTTGGCGTTTTCCCCCTGATATTTCCTTAACCGCCCCCAATAACCCCGGCCCCATTAACCAGGCTTCTAAAGCGTGCTTACCTTCGTCTGATAAACAACACCACGCACATCACAACAATTTATGGCCCACTTTATACTGTATGATTAATATGCGTGAACTTCGCATTGGCAAAAATATATATCTTCCGTAATATGTGAAAGTCATCAGATCCGGTGGACTTGTGCCGGCCGGAGTTCAGTGAGGCTCCGTGCAGCTGCACACCCAACACTAAGCTGGGGGAAATGCTGCACGTATACGTGTATATTTTGTGTGCGTGTGTAATGAAATTCCTACCCGTTGTAAAAGGATAATAAAAACTATTATGAGCCCAATTACGTTTTGAACATTGAAAATTGCAAGCAAGAATTACTTTAGCTTTGTTATTCATTGTTTATGTGGTGGTTTTGCATTTAGCAAGTTAATATTTTCGCCCCGGACTCCCCTATTAACAAGGTAATTGCTCTCATTAGGTTTTTTTCCGGTTTCGTAATGGAACTACGTGCCTAAACTCACAACCTCAAAAGTTAAAATGTGTTCGATATAGATTGTTACGGAGTTCAGCATGTATTCCCCTATTCCTGCATACAAGAGTCATAACTCCCTGTCTGTACATATGTATTAGAAGCTTTAGTTGATTTTATACACTTGAGAGGAAGCATAATGTTCCATTTGGGAGAAATTGCGATTTTTAGTTTATTTTGAAATGAAGCTTCAGGCGCCTCCGCTATGTTAAGATGGAGGTGCGAGCCACGGCAGGGGGCACGAGAGCGAGGCCCCCGGTGCACTCTGGGTATGGCGCCAACCATGGCAAGATTGGTTAGCGGCGTGGGCTTGGGCGGGAGTACCAATGGCGTCACGCCCCGGACGTGACGTAGGCATGACAGCAGGCGCCCCTGCAGGAGGCGGGAGAACTAAGATCACTTGCTACCAGGTAGTCGAGCTGAGAAGAATTTCGCTGGAGAGCTCACCTATCAGGGAAACATATAGGCCTCCAGAGGGGTATAATTCAGGCAGCTGACGTGTACCAACGAAGAGGGAGATTTGTCGACTCCCGGAGGAGTACTGTGGCAGAGCTTTGCTGGTGTGAGGACAACACCAAGGGCTCCGTGCCAACAGTGACCTGAGTAACTTCGTGATGCAGCACTGCGAAGAGTGTTGGACATTCCTGTGGGCTGCGCACGTCGGAAGCTGTGTGGAGCAGAATCGGCAGCAGTCCTGGTCTGCTGAAACTCAACAATCATTTACCCATGCGACGAGGCTGTGTGTGTGAGGCAGGGGACCATTGTGTGTGGGTGAGCCAGGCAACATCAGTCTCAACCTGTCATCCTGGGGAGGAACACCTGGTGCAGGAGCGGCACCCAACGATGACCTTGTGAACTGTCAACACGGTCAGGGAGGAGGCGCTCGGTCGTCCTGGGTCTATTAGGAGCCCCTCCACGCCTCTACGTCGATCCTGTCTACCGTAAGTGACACCTGTATACTGCAAGTGATACCTGTATATCACAAGTGACACCTGTATACTGCAAGTGTCACCTGTATACTGCAAGTGACACCTGTATACTGCAAGTGACACCTGTATACTGCAAGTGACACCTGTATACCGCAAGTGTCACCTGTATACTGCAAGTGACACCTGTATACTGCAAGTGATACCTGTATACTGCAAGTGACACCTGTATACTGCAAGTGACACCTGTATACTGCAAGTGACACCTGTATACTGCAAGTGACACCTGTATACTGCAAGTGTCACCTGTATACTGCAAGTGACATCTGTATACAGCAAGTGTCACCTGTATGATGATCAGATGATCGTTGATGTTGATGATTGTCAGACAGTTCTTGATCCAGTGTACCATAAGTTGATGATCCAGACAGCTTTTTTATGAATGACATTCAAGCTCCAGATAATATAACGGATATTAACACGAACTCGGAAGACTGTGAAAGAGAAATTGACAACATGCCCATGCACTCAGCCCCTGTCCCGGAATCGTGGAATTCAATATTAATCAAGAAATGTAAAGTAGCAGTAGCGCGAGCGCTCAGCGTAATATGGAGAAAGAGCCTGGATACAGGGGAGATACCAGCTGCACTTAAATCTGCAAGTATAGCTCCACTGCACAAGGGGGGGTAGTAAAGCCTTGGCCAAAAATTATAGACCAGGTGCACTATCATCACACATAATAAAAGTTTTTGGAAGAGTGATTAGGAATCAAATTTCTAGTTTTATGTAAAATAATGAGCTGCACAACCCAGGAAAACATGGATTTAGAGCGGGCAGATCCTGTCTGTCACAGTTACTCAACCACTATGACAAAATCATAGGAGCTCTGGAAGAAAAGCAAAATGCAGATGTTGTTTACACAGACTTTGCAAAGGCATTCGACAAGTGGCTTTTTGTTTTTCCTTGTTGTAATGTTTCTTCTGATATTTTATTGTATTTATTGTATTTCCTTTGCTTGTAAAAACAAAACAAAAAACAAAACAAAAAAACTACGGGCCGGAGAGTTAATTAGTCCCAGGACACTGCCGTGGTAGAGCCACTCAAGATGGCCCCTGAGCACAATGATAGAGCCCATCAGGAAGTACTGAGCCTCCTTAGACCGTCACTCCCATCACCATAGTGACGGGGAACACTCCTGGTCACTATGGTAGTGTGTGTGTGGAGGGATCCAGGTGCCACACGAGAGGACAGAGCGAATAACAACCTCCCAGTGATGTCAATATCCCAAGTCCAGTGATGTCAATATCCCAAGTCCAGTGATGTCAATATATGAAGCCCGTCACGCTGTCGATCATACCAGCTTTAATGAAAGAGTAATAACGCTTATTACAGCAGTAGAAATGAGGACTACAATGTGGTGCGCTGCACGATGATGGTACTGGGCTCTCTGTGTGTGTATGATGATGGTACTGGGCTCTCTGTGTGTGTATGATGATGGTACTGGGCTCTCTGTGTGTGTATGATGATGGTACTGGGCTCTCTGTGTGTGTATGATGATGGTACTGGGCTCTCTGTGTGTGTATGATGATGGTACTGGGCTCTCTGTGTGTGCATGATGACGGTACTGGGCTCTCTGTGTGTGCATGATGATGGTACTGGGCTCTCTGTGTGTGTATGATGACGGTACTGGGCTCTCTGTGTGTGCATGATGACGGTACTGTGTGTGTATGATGATGGTACTGGGCTCTCTGTGTGTATGATGATGGTACTGGGCTCTCTGTGTGTGTATGATGACGGTACTGGGCTCTCTGTGTGTGCATGATGACGGTACTGTGTGTGTATGATGATGATACTGGGCCATCTATGTGTATGATGATGGTATTGGGCTCTCTGTGTATGTATGATGACGGTACTGGGCTCTCTGTGTGTGCATGATGACGGTACTGTGTGTGTATGATGATGATACTGGGCCATCTGTGTGTATGATGATGGTATTGGGCTCTCTGTGTATGTACGATGACGGTACTGGGCTCTCTGTGTGTGCATGATGACGGTACTGTGTGTGTATGATGATGATACTGGGCTCTCTGTGTGTATGATGATGGTACTGGGCTCTCTGTGTGTATGATGATGGTACTGGGCTCTCTGTGTGTATGATGATGATACTGGGCTCTCTGTGTGTATGATGATGGTACTGGGCTCTCTGTGTGTGCATGATGATGGTACTGGGCTCTGTGTGTGTGTATGATGACGGTACTAGGCTCTGTGTGTGTGTATGATGACAGTACTGGGATCTCTGTGTGTGCATGATGACGGTACTGTGTTTGTATGATGATGGTACTGGGCTCTCTGTGTGTATGATGATGGTACTGGGCTCTCTGTGTGTGTATGATGACGGTACTAGGCTCTCTCTGTGTGTATGATGACGGTAGTGGGCTCTCTGTGTGTGTATGATGACGGTACTGGGCTCTCTGTGTATGTATGATGACGGTACTGGGCTCTCTGCGTGTGTATGATGATGGTACTTGGCTCTCTGTGTGTGTATGATGATGGTAATGGGCTCTCTCTGTGTGTATGATGATGGTACTGGGCTCTCTGTGTGTGTATGATGACGGTACTGGGCTCTCTCTGTGTGTATGATGACGGTACTGGGCTCTCTCTGTGTGTATGATGATGGTACTGGGCTCTCTGTGTGTATGATGACGGTACTGGGCTCTCTCTGTGTGTATGATGACGGTACTGGGCTCTCTCTGTGTGTATGATGAAGGTACTAGGCTCTCTGTGTATGTATGATGAGGGTACTGGACTCTCTGTGTGTGTATGATGATGGTACTTGGCTCTCTCTGTGTGTATGATGATGTTACTGGGCTCTCTCTGTGTGTATGATGATGGTACTGGGCTCTCTGTGTGTGTATGATGACGGTACTGGGCTCTCTGTGTGTGTATGGTGACGGTACTGGGCTCTCTGTGTGTGTATGATGACGGTACTGGGCTCTTTGTGTGTGTATGATGATGGTACTGGGCTCTCTGTGTGTGTATGATGACGGTACTGGGCTCTCTGTGTGTGTATGATGACGGTACTGGGCTCTGTGTGTGTGTATGATGATGGTACTGTGCTCTCTGTGTGTGCATGATGATGGTACTGGGCTCTCTGTGTGTGTATGATGATGGTACTGGGCTCTGTGTGTGTATGATGATGGTACTGGGCTCTCTGTGTGTGCATGATGATGGTACTGGGCTCTCTGTGTGTGCATGATGATGGTACTGGGCTCTCTGTGTGTGCATGATGATGGTACTGGGCTGTCTGTGTGTGCATGATGATGGTACTGAGCTCTTTGTGTGTGTATGATGATGGTACTGGGCTCTCTCTGTGTGTATGATGACGGTACTGGGCTCTCTCTGTGTGTATGATGATGGTACTGGGCTCTCTGTGTGTGCATGATGATGGTACTGAGCTCTTTGTGTGTGTATGATGACGGTACTGGGCTCTCTCTGTGTGTATGATGACGGTACTGGGCTCTCTCTGTGTGTATGATGACGGTACTGGGCTCTCTGTGTATGAATGATGACGGTACTGGACTCTCTGTGTGTGTATGATGATGGTACTTGGCTCTCTGTGTGTGTATGATGATGGTAATGGGCTCTCTTTGTGTGTATGATGATGGTACTGGGCTCTCTGTGTGTGTATGATGACGGTACTGGGCTCTCTCTGTGTGTATGATGACGGTATTGGGCTCTGTGTGTGTGTATGATGATGGTACTGGGCTCTCTGTGTGTATGATGACGGTACTGGGCTCTCTCTGTGTGTATGATGACGGTACTGGGCTCTCTCTGTGTGTATGATGACGGTACTGGGCTCTCTCTGTGTGTATGATGAGGGTACTGGACTCTCTGTGTGTGTATGATGATGGTACTTGGCTCTCTCTGTGTGTATGATGATGTTACTGGGCTCTCTCTGTGTGTATGATGATGGTACTGGGCTCTCTGTGTGTGTATGATGACGGTACTGGGCTCTCTGTGTGTGTATGGTGACGGTACTGGGCTCTCTGTGTGTGTATGATGACGGTACTGGGCTCTTTGTGTGTGTATGATGATGGTACTGGGCTCTCTGTGTGTGTATGATGACGGTACTGGGCTCTCTGTGTGTGTATGATGACGGTACTGGGCTCTGTGTGTGTGTATGATGATGGTACTGTGCTCTCTGTGTGTGCATGATGATGGTACTGGGCTCTCTGTGTGTGTATGATGATGGTACTGGGCTCTGTGTGTGTATGATGATGGTACTGGGCTCTCTGTGTGTGCATGATGATGGTACTGGGCTCTCTGTGTGTGCATGATGATGGTACTGGGCTCTCTGTGTGTGCATGATGATGGTACTGGGCTGTCTGTGTGTGCATGATGATGGTACTGAGCTCTTTGTGTGTGTATGATGATGGTACTGGGCTCTCTCTGTGTGTATGATGACGGTACTGGGCTCTCTCTGTGTGTATGATGATGGTACAGGGCTCTCTATGTGTGCATGATGATGGTACTGAGCTCCTTGTGTGTGTATGATGACGGTACTGGGCTCTCTCTGTGTGTATTGTGACGGTAACGCGTTGGTGTTCGGCTGTTTAAGGCTAGGGGTATGGCCTCGTCACATAGTTATAGAAAAAAATAGAAAAACTGGAACTTCGTCTGTGGTAAGGTAAGGAGAAGACACACAAAACACAAGTAAACTTTAACAATGAAATTTTAATTACGTTAAATAAATCAAAACATGAAAAAATGGACAAACAAATTTGTATAATAAAATCAATCAATCAAAATAATAAGAATACTTAAATGACACAATGAAAAGTTACGTTAAGGCAAAATAACAAGAAGTGCAACACAAAATTAAATGGGAGGTGCTGGAATATTGGCTTTAAGCTATCACCTCTCTCAGTACACGCTAACGTCTAGCTGGGAGGAGTGATAACCACGAAAGCACTGAACATTCTGAGGTCTGAGGTCGTGGCGACCCCAGACATCAAGTAGTATGGGGGGGCGAGTGCAGGTGCAGCCAGACTGGCGACCAATCAGCGGGGCCGGTAGTGATCAACGAGTAGTTTGGCGGTTTGAGTCTGAACAGGTGTCTCTGGCTGCAACGTTTTGCGCTCTGGCAAGCCTTGCTGGTGTTGTTGTCGTTGTTGGACATTTCTTCCATAGTAGTTTTATATAACCACAACGACGTAATTGTGGAGGGAAGAGCAGGCTCAATCTCTTGAAGGAGATTATCGTCACAACTCTCCCCCGAAGCCTGCGGTTCTGGAAGAAGTACGTCGTTATGTGGTGGAGTAATGGATGGAGTCGCTTCTACTTCATAAACTCTGGAGAGATCATGGGCTAAGATGTTGTCAGACTCTTGGTATAGCGTTTCTCCAGGTTGAATTTCTGCAGTTAGCAAGCCCATAGTAGAAGACGTTGAGATGAGAAGTGGGCGTGTTGCAGGAGGTGTAGGGTGGTGTGGTCCGTGTTGATGGTGGACCGAGCACTTTTCAGGTGTGGAGTGAAGTGCTGAAGCTTCAGGATGAGGAAGAGTAGCTCCTTGCCAATTGTTCCGTAGATCCTTGTAGCAGTAGTCGCTGACAGGTGTATTCTTCTCGCCTCGTTGCTGCATCACGACACCACCAACGTCGGTACCATTGGCGTCGACATGGAGGATGAAGGGCTTATCTGACGAGGTGAGAGTGGAATTAGAAGAGGGCAAAGGAGCACGATTATTATCCTGAAAGCATTTGGGAAGATCATTAAGGATTTCAAAATTAGAAAGCGCTGACTCCATGTCAGTGCTTTCGGGAGGAGAAGCTGGGAAGGTCTCACTGTGGATGTAGGGTTCTGTGAAGGTAGAACAATTAGTCAAGACAGTGGGAGGAGTACCATTATATTGCTTCAGGAGGTTGACGTGGCACAGCTGGGTCTTCCGCCGCCTATCTGGAGTCTCTATCACGTAGTTGTTATTATTCCTGCACTCTTGAACGCAGTAGGGTCCTGAAAACCTGTTTTGTAAAGGTGAACCTGGGATAGGGAAATAGGCAAGGACGAAGTCTCCCGGCTTGAATTTTCTTACTTTGCTGGTCTGGTCGTAATGAGTCTTCATTCTCACCTGGGCTTTCAATAGATTATCATGGGCAAAGCGGTGGACTCTCTCTAGAATGTGTTGAAGGTTTTGAAGAAACTGGGGCACATTCTGATGCTCACTGAAGGTGGCATCTCTGAGAGAGTCTTTGAAAGCCTTAAGGGGAGTACGGCACTTACGGCCGTAGAGCATCTCATAAGGAGATACTCCTAGGGACTCATTGGGGAGACTTCTGAAAATACACATTATAAGGTCAATCTGCTTATCCCAATCCTTCGAGGTTTCACTACAAAACTTTTTCAAGAGTGCTTTGATGGTCTGATGACTACGTTCAAGAGAACCCTGTGAAGCAGGATGATAGGGGCTGGACAATACCTGTTTGATGTTGAACTCCTCCAGTGTCCTTTTGAAGAGATCACTGGTGAAGTTGGTACCACAGTCACTTTGAATCTCCCTGGGAAATCCGTATTGAGTGAAGATCTTCAATAGATGTTTTATAACCGTAGCAGCCGTGATGTTCTTCACTGGAACTGCTATGGGAAATCTGGTGGTAGGACACAGGATAGTTAGGATGTAGGCGTTACCTGAACTGGTCCGAGGTAAAGGACCAACACAGTCTATTATGAGTCTGTGGAAAGGTTCCGCAGGCACCTGTATGGGAATCAGTGGTGCTCTGGGAATGGAGACGTTCGGTTTGCCTGCCATCTGACATGTATGACACTGTTTTACGTACTGTTTGACGTTATTTACCATACCTGGCCAGTAGTAGTCTTGACGAATCCCATGGTAAGTCTTGTTGAAGCCGTAGTGGGAGAATGCTCCGTGGGCCAGGTGTAGAATAGTGGGCCGCAGGCTGGTGGGAATCACAAGTTGTTCGATGTTGGCCCAATCGTCCTCCTCCTTCAGTTTACTGGGTCTATATCTGCGGTAGAGCAAGTCGTTCTCTAGGAAGAACCCAGGAATACTGTCGGGTTGAGTCTCAGCCTGGAAAAACAATGGTGTTAAAGTAAGATCTTCCCTCTGCAACTTACGGAACTCCAACTTGGTCAGATGCGGGGGTAGTTTCTGAGGGTCTTGAGGGACAGCGGTAGCAGTAGAGTCAGCTGGCTGTGGACGTGCGGCTTGTGCACGGGTGGTCACGAGAACCGGAGGAGAAACTTCATCCCTCTCTTGAACCTCTGCTGGAACATACTCTAGAATAGGGTTTATTGGCACAGAGTTACACACCTGGGGTTTGTCCATGACGATCAGGTTGGTCGGTTGCAGGTCTTCTGCCAAGTCGTTGCCTAGGAGAAGTTGCACTCCAGGCATGGGAAAAGGCTTTTCCCTGACGGCGACTTGGACTTCCCCGTTCACGTAGGGACAATCCAGGTGGACTCTGGCGAGAGGGTATGGAGTGGTAGCAGTGAGGTCAGTGATGAAGACGGTTTCTCCGGTGTAGACGATGTTGGGCACAGCCGACTTCAAGATGATCGATTGTAGAGCCGCTGTGTCCCTCAAGATCTTCAATTTGAAACGTCCCTCCGGATTTGAACCGTTGGCAGAGACAGTTCCAGTATACAGGTGGTTACTGAAAAGAGAAAGATCATTAACATAAACACCAACATTCATCACAGGCTTACCGGACTTAGGAGGAGTTGGTTTGGGTCTTTGTTGGTCAGTGGTTCCCTTGTATTGAGACTTACCACACTTGTCTATGGTATGTCCATAGAGTCTACAATACTTGCAGTACAGTTGTGAACCAGCTTGATCGGGGCTCACCTTCTCGTAACTGTACCACGACTTCTTACTGGAGGATGGTTCGGGTGTCAGCCGGTGGATGAGGCTGTAAGTGTCAGCCGACTTAGCACACTTCAGGTAGTCGGTTTCTTCTTTATCTGCTAAGTAGAGGCGGACAGGAGGCGGCACACGTCTCAAGAATTCTTCAACAAGCATCAGGTTGACGAGTTCTGTAAAAGTAGAGACATGTGCTGCTTCCAGCCATTTCATGAAATACCTCCGTTTCGTGTTAGCAAACTCGAGGAAGGTAGTGGTACTTGCCTTCAGGTGGTCACGGAATTTCCTTCTATAACTTTCGGTGGAAAGTAGGTAGGCGTCCAACACTGCTTGTTTCAGAGTGTAGTAGTCATTCTCAGACGCCAAAGTACAGAGTGTGACTGCAGCTCTACCTGTAAGATGGACTCTGAGACGTGTGGCCCATTGGTCGACAGGCCAACTGAGTTGATTAGCAAGGGTTTCAAAGGTGGTAAAGAACACATCAACTTCTGCTTCTACAAAGGATGGCATTAACTTACTTGCATGTGATATATTAAAACTGACGGGAAGATTGGCAGTAGCTTGCTGGCGTTGAGTGAAGTGTGAAGTTTCCAAGGCGATTTCACGTTGACGACACTCTAGAGCCAGAGTCGCTTGTTGCTTGTCATGTTCGCGTTGTAACTCTAACTCGCGTTGTTTGGTTTCGAGCTGTAAGCGTTCCCGCTCCTGGAGTGTTTCAAGCTGTACTCGCTCACGTTCATGGAGCAAGGCGACCTCACGTTCGTGGAGGGCGAGTCCACGTTCGTGTTCTTCTCTCCTCAAGGCGGCCTCGCGTTCTCTGAGGGTGATTTCTCGTTCTTGTTCTTCTCTCCTCAAGGCAGCTTCGCGTTCTTGTTCGTCTCTCCTCAAAGCAGCCTCGCGTTCTTGTTCTTCCCTCCGTATGGCAGCTGTTCGTTCTTCAATCTTGGCCAGCTCTAGTTTGAGTTTCAGCGTTGCCAAATCAGTTTTATCTGCAATATAGTAAGTTTCATGAGTTTCAGAGTCTATCTTGTCGGTCAGGTGAATTCACAGTGAGAGGTTGTGTTAACCGGAGCTCCTGAGTGTTGTTATATCATCATAGCAATATGGAAGTTGTAGTTAAGGACCTGGTGACTCTAGTGGGAGCCCTGAGGACAGAGTTGGACTTTCTGCGGGAGGAGGTGCGTCAGCTTAAAGAACAACGAGAAGTAACGAAGGAGGAGACCAGCAGTAAAGGGACCTCGTCTTGGAGAGTTGTGAAAGACAGGGGCCTTAAGAAGACTTTGATAAAGCCGCCTTCAAACGCCATAGCAACCTCTAATTCATTTGACGTTTTGGAGGACGAGTGCTGTGGAGAGACTGTGGATCGCGCAAAAGGGAAAGCAACGAAGAGAAAGGAAGCGCAGGCCCCTCAGAGGGTAAAGGAAGTACCTAAGCAAACATTAGTTGTGGGAGATTCCCAGATAAGGTATTTGGATAGAACGTTTTGTGCTAGAGATAGGGGGAACAGGTTAAGGGTTTGCTATCCTGGAGCTGGCATTGGTGATATTATAAACAACATGAATGATATTATGGCTGGTAATGGGAACAATCCCATTATTTGCATTAGCGTGGGAGGAAATGATGTTGGTCGAGTTAGGAGTGAGGAACTGATTCAGAGGTATAAAACAGCCATAGAGTTAGTTAGGAGCAAGGGAGGAATCCCGATCATATGTGGCATTCTTCCAAGAAAGGGAGTGGGAAATGAATGGATATCGAGGGCACTTGGTGTCAATTGCCGGCTGGAAAGATATTGCAAATCAAATGCAATATCTTTCATAGACAACTGGGAACACTTCTATGGAAGAAATGAAATGTATGCTCGTGATGGGGTGCATCTATCGAGAGCTGGGGTTGTTGCTGTTGCGAACTCGTTAGAAGAAGTGGTTAGAGGTGTTTGTTTGGGTTTAAACTGTTAGTAGATAGAGGTATGGGAATTGATTTGGAGGAAGGAGGTAATAAAAGTATGTGTTTGTGGGAGAAAGGAATTGGCAAAACGACCAGGGAAAGAGAAGGTCCGCAAAATAACAATTCACTTAGGGTATATTACACTAACAGTAGAAGTCTAAGAAATAAAATTAACGAATTAAATGCTCTTGTCTGCACAGAAAAAATAGATATTATTGCACTTACCGAAACGTGGATGAATGTAGAAAATAGAGAACTATTAGCTGAATATCAAATATATGGATTTAAACTATTTCACACAGATAGATATATTAGACGAGGAGGTGGAGTAGCCATATATGTTAGGGACAATTTGAAATGTAGTCTCAAAGAGGGAATCAAAACAGAGCCACACACAGAAACTATTTGGATTGAATTAAACGAAAAAGCTAATAATATTATAATAGGAGTAATATATAGGCCACCAAATTTAGACAGAATGGAAGCAAAGCATCTATGGGATGAAATATCTAGAGCATCTAGATCTAACAGTATTTATGTCATGGGTGACTTTAATTTTAGCGGAATAAACTGGTTGAACAAAACAGGGAATAGTGAAGCAGAAGATTTTCTAGAATTAATTGACGATTGCTTTCTTACGCAACACATTAAGGAACCAACACGGGAAAATAATATTTTAGATTTAGTGTTAACTAACAGGGAAACGCAAATTAATGACATCGAAATAGGGAGTGAGCTAGGGAGCAGTGATCACAAAGAAATCAGATTTAGCATAGAATGGAATAGACCAGTAGGAGAAAATTCTGTTAAAGTGCCAGATTTTCGTAAAGCTGATTTTAATAGCCTAAGAAATTTTTTGGGTCAAATTGATTGGAAAGTCTTGGGTATGGGGTGTGGGCCGGTCTTGGAGCGAGACATGAACCCAGCGATAGGTGACTTAAATGGGGATTTCGATGTGGATTCAATATATAACTTATTTAAGAATATTCTAAACAAAGCACAGGAACGTAGTATACCATACAAATTGAATAGATCGAATACTAATGACCCAAAGTGGATAACAAAGAATTTGAAGAACCTTATAGGTAAAAAGAGAGCTTGGTACAAAAGGATTAAAAATGGGGAGGTCACTTTAGAACAGGAATTCGTACAACTGGTTAGAAATGTTAAAAAAGAGATAAGGAAAGCAAAAAGAAACTATGAAGTTTGCATAGCAGGGCAAGCAAAGACAAATCCTAAAGGGTTTTTTCAGTTATATCGTACTAAGACTAGGGAAAGGATAGGTCCATTAAAAACTGAGACAGGTCAAATAACAGATAGTGATGAAGAGATGAGTAGTATTTTTAATAAATATTTTGTATCTGTATTTACTAAAGAGGAACTTAACAATATGCCTTCAGCCGAACAAGTCTATGTGGGTGGGGACGAGGACAGGTTGACGAGTTTAACAGTTACCAGGGAGGATGTTCTTAAACAAATAGTAAAACTCAAACCAAACAAATCCCCAGGGCCGGATGAAGTGTTTGCCAGGGTGCTTAAAGAATGCAAAGAGGAGCTTTGTGACCCACTGTCAACCATATTTAATAAATCATTAGAGTCAGGCAGAGTGCCAGAGTTTTGGAAAGTTGCTAATGTGATACCAGTTTTTAAGAAAGGAGATAGATCACTTGCGTCTAACTATCGACCAATTAGCCTAACGTCTATTGTGGGAAAGTTACTCGAATCTATAATAGCAAATAAAATTCGTCTTCATCTTGAAAAACATAAATTAATAATTGAGTCGCAACATGGTTTTATAAATGGCCGTTCATGTTTAACAAATTTGTTATCTTTTTATTCTAGCATTGTTGAGGCAGTTGATAGTGGTAAGGATTGCGATGTTGTATACCTTGACTTTAGCAAAGCTTTTGATACAGTGCCACATGAAAGACTGATTAAAAAGATAGAGTCTCATGGTATTGGGGGTGTTATATTAAGCTGGATTAGGGCATGGCTATACCAAAGGAAACAGAGAGTTAGTATAAATGGAATCAAGTCAGAGTGGGAAAATGTTGTAAGTGGAGTGCCTCAAGGCTCTGTCCTGGGACCTCTGTTGTTTATAATATATATAAATGATTTAGATTCAGGTTTGAGTAGCAACATTTGCAAATTTGCCGATGATACGAAAATCGGTAGGGAAATTAATTCGGAGGAGGACTCACTATCACTTCAAGTTGATCTAGATAGGGTTTTGAAATGGTCAAAGGATTGGCAGATGCAGTTTAATGCTGATAAATGTAAAGTTCTGAGGTTAGGTAATGATGATAGAGTTACAAGATACGAGCTAGATGGTGTTGTGATTGCGAAGTCGGATTGCGAAAGGGATCTGGGAGTTATGATTAGTAAGAATTTAAAACAAAAGGATCAATGCATAAATGTTCGTAATAAGGCAAATCGGACACTTGGATTTATTAATCGCAGCGTTAGTAACAAGACACCTGGTGTGGTTCTCAAGCTATATCTTGCTCTAGTTAGGCCCCATTTAGATTATGCAGTTCAGTTTTGGTCGCCATATTATAGAATGGATATAAATTCACTTGAACGTGTCCAGCGTAGGATGACTAAGTTAATTCCCCAAATTAGAAATCTTTCATATGAAGAAAGATTAACAAAGCTTAAGTTGCATTCACTGGAAAGGCGAAGAGTTAGGGGTGACATGATAGAGGTTTACAAGTGGATGAATGGACATAACCGGGGGGATATTAATAGGGTATTAAAAGTATCAACACAGGACAGAACACGAAACAATGGGTATAAATTGGATAAGTTTAGATTTAGGAAAGACTTGGGTAAATACTGGTTCAGTAACAGGGTTGTTGATTTGTGGAACCAATTGCCGCGTAACATTGTGGAGGTGGGGTCCCTCGATTGTTTCAAGCACGGGTTGGACAAGTATATGAGTGGGATTGGGTGGTTATAGAATAGGAGCTGCCTCGTATGGGCCAATAGGCCTTCTGCAGTTACCTTTGTTCTTATGTTCTTATGTTCTTATCTTACCTTGCTCTAAATAGTAATCCAGCAACAGGTTGTGTAGGTCATTTTTGTTGGCTTGGTAGGGAACTTCTAATTGATACTCATGTGCAAGAGTTTGTAATTCAGTCTTCTTGGCACGACTTAAAGTCCCTATTTCACCTGCTGGATTTGTACGGAAAGCTTGGAGACGAAACATGGTGAAATTAGCAAATAAAGGTACACGAATATTCAATAGTGAATGTCAGAAACAGGACAACGTGGCAACTGGTACCTATCCTGTGAGATCTTTAACAATTAAAGTTAAGAAAAAGATGTTGAATGATTAAATTAAATCAAGGGCGCAGGAAATCTTGTACCCGGTACTCATGTAAGAGGATAAGGGCAAGAAAATCCTACTAACAAATGAAACAGAGTTTCGAAAACAAATGAAACAGTTAAATGCTTCAAAAGTAAAATTGGTAGTCCAAGGATGTAGGCATACCTTGCCACGTCTCTATAGGACATAAAGCAAGTTTTTCCTACTGAATTTAATATGATACTTACAGAATTAGCGAACTTTTGTGCTCTGAAAAAATAAGCTAATTCCCTACCGTTGTATGTATCATCATCTCTGACTGACGTGTAGGGGTGCGAGGTGTCAACTGGTGACGAGAACTGCTGCTGAGGTCCCAATTCAGCAACTAAAGTTCGAGCTAGAGGAACTACATAAGAAGAACATAAGAACAAAGGTAACTGCAGAAGGCCTATTGGCCCATACGAGGCAGCTCCTATTCTATAACCACCCAATCCCACTCATATACTTGTCCAACCCGTGCTTGAAACAATCGAGGGACCCCACCTCCACAATGTTATGCGGCAATTGGTTCCACAAATCAACAACCCTGTTACTGAACCAGTATTTACCCAAGTCTTTCCTAAATCTAAACTTATCCAATTTATATCCATTGTTTCGTGTTCTGTCCTGTGTTGATACTTTTAATACCCTATTAATATCCCCCCGGTTATGTCCATTCATCCACTTGTAAACCTCTATCATGTCACCCCTAACTCTTCGCCTTTCCAGTGAATGCAACTTAAGCTTTGTTAATCTTTCTTCATATGAAAGATTTCTAATTTGGGGAATTAACTTAGTCATCCTACGCTGGACACGTTCAAGTGAATTTATATCCATTCTATAATATGGCGACCAAAACTGAACTGCATAATCTAAATGGGGCCTAACTAGAGCAAGATATAGCTTGAGAACCACACCAGGTGTCTTGTTACTAACGCTGCGATTAATAAATCCAAGTGTCCGATTTGCCTTATTACGAACATTTATGCATTGATCCTTTTGTTTTAAATTCTTACTAATCATAACTCCCAGATCCCTTTCGCAATCCGACTTCGCAATCACAACACCATCTAGCTCGTATCTTGTAACTCTATCATCATTACCTAACCTCAGAACTTTACATTTATCAGCATTAAACTGCATCTGCCAATCCTTTGACCCTCTTTGTCCTCCTACAGTCAGATTGCAGAAGATTGGGTACTCTTGACCCGGGGCAGACCACAGTACCAGGGTACCAATATGATGATCTGTCAGAATGAGAAATATTCAAGGGACATGGATGGTAAACACGAGTAATAACACGGAGGGAGAGATGACCAATTAAGAGTATGACTGCGGCCTACAGTCACCACGTAATCCAAAGTTGTCTCACCTTCACTATATGTTACTCTCGTAATGCACAATACACCGCACCTTATAAAAAATGAAATTGAATATGAAAAATAGTAAAGCTACGTTAACAAAGTTAAATACGCTTACCATAAATTACCACTTGGCACCAGTACCTGAGTGAAGCTCCTAGGACAGGCCCCCATATAACTTGTGACGGTAACGCGTTGGTGTTCGGCTGTTTAAGGCTAGGGGTATGGCCTCGTCACATAGTTATAGAAAAACTGGAACTTCGTCTGTGGTAAGGTAAGGAGAAGACACACAAAACACAAGTAAACTTTAACAATGAAATTTTAATTACGTTAAATAAATCAAAACATGAAAAAATGGACAAACAAATTTGTATAATAAAATCAATCAATCAAAATAATAAGAATACTTAAATGACACAATGAAAAGTTACGTTAAGGCAAAATAACAAGAAGTGCAACACAAAATGAGCTGAAAGAACAACGAGAAGTAACGAAGGAGGAGACCAGCAGTAAAGGGACCTCGTCTTGGAGAGTTGTTAAAGACATGGGCCTAATGAAGACTTTGATAAAGCCGCCTTCAAACGCCATAGCAACCTCTAATTCATTTGACGTTTTAGAGGACGAGTGCTGTGGAGAGACTGTGGATCGCGCAAAAGGGAAAGCAACGAAGAGAAAGGAAGCGCAGGCCCCTCAGAAAGTAAAGGAAGTACCTAAGCAAACATTAGTTGTGGGAGATTCCCAGATAAGGTATTTGGATAGAACGTTTTGTGCTAGAGATAGGGGAAACAGGTTAAGGGTTTGCTATCCCGGAGCTGGCATTGGTGATATTATAAACAACATGAATGATATTATGGCTGGTAATGGGAACAATCCCATTATTTGCATTAGCGTGGGAGGAAATGATGTTGGTCGAGTCAGGAGTGAGGAACTGATTCAGAGGTATAAAACAGCCATAGAGTTAGTTAGGAGCAAGGGAGGAATCCCGATCATATGTGGCATTCTTCCAAGAAAGGGAGTGGGAAATGAATGGATATCGAGGGCACTTGGTGTCAATTGCCGGCTGGAAAGATATTGCAAATCAAATGCAATATCTTTCATAGACAACTGGGAACACTTCTATGGAAGAAATGAAATGTATGCTCGTGATGGGGTGCATCTATCGAGAGCTGGGGTTGTTGCTGTTGCGAACTCGTTAGAAGAAGTGGTTAGAGGTGTTTGTTTGGGTTTAAACTGTTAGTAGATAGAGGTATGGGAATTGATTTGGAGGAAGGAGGTAATAAAAGTATGTGTTTGTGGGCGAAAGGAATTGGCAAAACGATCAGGGAAAGAGAAGGTCCGCAAAATAACAATTCACTTAGGGTATATTACACTAACAGTAGAAGTCTAAGAAATAAAATTAACGAATTAAATGCTCTTGTCTGCACAGAAAAAATAGATATTATTGCACTTACCGAAACGTGGATGAATGTAGAAAATAGAGAACTATTAGCTGAATATCAAATATATGGATTTAAACTATTTCACACAGATAGATATATTAGACGAGGAGGTGGAGTAGCCATATATGTTAGGGACAATTTGAAATGTAGTCTCAAAGAGGGAATCAAAACAGAGCCACACACAGAAACTATTTGGATTGAATTAAACGAAAAAGCTAATAATATTATAATAGGAGTAATATATAGGCCACCAAATTTAGACAGTATGGAAGCAAAGCATCTATGGGATGAAATATCTAGAGCATCTAGATCTAACAGTATTTATGTCATGGGTGACTTTAATTTTAGCGGAATAAACTGGTTGAACAAAACAGGGAATAGTGAAGCAGAAGATTTTCTAGAATTAATTGACGATTGCTTTCTTACGCAACACATTAAGGAACCAACACGGGAAAATAATATTTTAGATTTAGTGTTAACTAACAGGGAAACGCAAAT
This sequence comes from Procambarus clarkii, assembly GCF_040958095.1. Classification (NCBI taxonomy): domain Eukaryota; kingdom Metazoa; phylum Arthropoda; class Malacostraca; order Decapoda; family Cambaridae; genus Procambarus; species Procambarus clarkii. The sequence continues at coordinate 31,164,531 of NC_091213.1, read as the reverse complement.
TAATGACATCGAAATAGGGAGTGAGCTAGGGAGCAGTGATCACAAAGAAATCAGATTTAGCATAGAATGGAATAGACCAGTAGGAGAAAATTCTGTTAAAGTGCCAGATTTTCGAAAAGCTGATTTTAATAGCCTAAGAAATTTTTTGGGTCAAATTGATTGGAAAGTCTTGGGTATGGGGTGTGGGCCGGTCTTGGAGCGAGACATGAACCCAGCGATAGGTGACTTAAATGGGGATTTCGATGTGGATTCAATATATAACTTATTTAAGAATATTCTAAACAAAGCACAGGAACGTAGTATACCATACAAATTGAATAGATCGAATACTAATGACCCAAAGTGGATAACAAAGAATTTGAAGAACCTTATAGGTAAAAAGAGAGCTTGGTACAAAAGGATTAAAAATGGGGAGGTCACTTTAGAACAGGAATTCGTACAACTGGTTAGAAATGTTAAAAAAGAGATAAGGAAAGCAAAAAGAAACTATGAAGTTTGCATAGCAGGGCAAGCAAAGACAAATCCTAAAGGGTTTTTTCAGTTATATCGTACTAAGACTAGGGAAAGGATAGGTCCATTAAAAACTGAGACAGGTCAAATAACAGATAGTGATGAAGAGATGAGTGGTATTTTTAATAAATATTTTGTATCTGTATTTACTAAAGAGGAACTTAACAATATGCCTTCAGCCGAACAAGTCTATGTGGGTGGGGACGAGGACAGGTTGACGAGTTTAGCAGTTACCAGGGAGGATGTTCTTAAACAAATAGTAAAACTCAAACCAAACAAATCCCCAGGGCCGGATGAAGTGTTTGCCAGGGTGCTTAAAGAATGCAAAGAGGAGCTTTGTGACCCACTGTCAACCATATTTAATAAATCAATAGAGTCAGGCAGAGTGCCAGAGTTTTGGAAAGTTGCTAATGTGATACCAGTTTTTAAGAAAGGAGATAGATCACTTGCGTCTAACTATCGACCAATTAGCCTAACGTCTATTGTGGGAAAGTTACTCGAATCTATAATAGCAAATAAAATTCGTCTTCATCTTGAAAAACATAAATTAATAATTGAGTCGCAACATGGTTTTATAAATGGCCGTTCATGTTTAACAAATTTGTTATCTTTTTATTCTAGCATTGTTGAGGCAGTTGATAGTGGTAAGGATTGCGATGTTGTATACCTTGACTTTAGCAAAGCTTTTGATACAGTGCCACATGAAAGACTGATTAAAAAGATAGAGTCTCATGGTATTGGGGGTGCTATATTAAGCTGGATTAGGGCATGGCTATACCAAAGGAAACAGAGAGTTAGTATAAATGGAATCAAGTCAGAGTGGGAAAATGTTGTAAGTGGAGTGCCTCAAGGCTCTGTCCTGGGACCTCTGTTGTTTATAATATATATAAATGATTTAGATTCAGGTTTGAGTAGCAACATTTGCAAATTTGCCGATGATACGAAAATCGGTAGGGAAATTAATTCGGAGGAGGACTCACTATCACTTCAAGTTGATCTAGATAGGGTTTTGAAATGGTCAAAGGATTGGCAGATGCAGTTTAATGCTGATAAATGTAAAGTTCTGAGGTTAGGTAATGATGATAGAGTTACAAGATACGAGCTAGATGGTGTTGTGATTGCGAAGTCGGATTGCGAAAGGGATCTGGGAGTTATGATTAGTAAGAATTTAAAACAAAAGGATCAATGCATAAATGTTCGTAATAAGGCAAATCGGACACTTGGATTTATAATCGCAGCGTTAGTAACAAGACACCTGGTGTGGTTCTCAAGCTATATCTTGCTCTAGTTAGGCCCCATTTAGATTATGCAGTTCAGTTTTGGTCGCCATATTATAGAATGGATATAAATTCACTTGAACGTGTCCAGCGTAGGATGACTAAGTTAATTCCCCAAATTAGAAATCTTTCATATGAAGAAAGATTAACAAAGCTTAAGTTGCATTCACTGGAAAGGCGAAGAGTTAGGGGTGACATGATAGAGGTTTACAAGTGGATGAATGGACATAACCGGGGGGATATTAATAGGGTATTAAAAGTATCAACACAGGACAGAACACGAAACAATGGATATAAATTGGATAAGTTTAGATTTAGGAAAGACTTGGGTAAATACTGGTTCAGTAACAGGGTTGTTGATTTGTGGAACCAATTGCCGCGTAACATTGTGGAGGTGGGGTCCCTCGATTGTTTCAAGCGCGGGTTGGACAAGTATATGAGTGGGATTGGGTGGTTATAGAATAGGAGCTGCCTCGTATGGGCCAATAGGCCTTCTGCAGTTACCTTTGTTCTTATGTTCTTATGTTCTTAAATTAAATGGGAGGTGCTGGAATATTGGCTTTAAGCTATCACCTCTCTCAGTACACGCTAACGTCTAGCTGGGAGGAGTGATAACCACGAAAGCACTGAACATTCTGAGGTCTGAGGTCGTGGCGACCCCAGACATCAAGTAGTATGGGGGGGCGAGTGCAGGTGCAGCCAGACCGGCGACCAATCAGCGGGGCCGGTAGCGATCAACGAGTAGTTTGGCGGTTTGAGTCTGAACAGGTGTCTCTGGCTGCAACGTTTTGCGCTCTGGCAAGCCTTGCTGGTGTTGTTGTCGTTGTTGGACATTTCTTCCATAGTAGTTTTATATAACCACAACGACGTAATTGTGGAGGGAAGAGCAGGCTCAATCTCTTGAAGGAGATTATCGTCACAGTATGATGACGGTACTGGGCTCTCTCTGTGTGTATGATGACGGTACTGGGCTCTCTGTGTATGAATGATGACGGTACTGGACTCTCTGTGTGTGTATGATGATGGTACTTGGCTCTCTGTGTGTGTATGATGATGGTATTGGGCTCTCTCTGTGTGTATGATGATGATACAGGGCTCTCTGTGTGTGTATGATGAAGGTATTGGGCTCTCTGTGTGTGTATGATGACGGTACTGGGCTCTCTGTGTGTGTATGATGACGGTACTGGGCTCTCTGTGTGTGTATGATGATGGTACTGGGCTCTCTGTTTGTGTATGATGACGGTACTGGGCTCTCTGTGTGTGTATGATGACGGTACTGGGCTCTGTGTGTGTGTATGATGATGGTACTGGGCTCTCTGTGTGTGCATGATGATGGGACTGGGCTCTCTGTGTGTGTATGATGATGGTACTGGGCTCTGTGTGTGTATGATGATGGTACTGGGCTCTCTGTGTGTGCATGATGATGGTACTGGGCTCTCTGTGTGTGTATGATGATGGTACTGGGCTCTCTGTGTGTGCATGATGACGGTACTGGGCTCTCTGTGTGTGTATGATGACGGTACTGGGCTCTGTGTGTGTGTATGATGATGGTACTGGGCTCTCTGTGTGTGCATGATGATGGTACTGGGCTCTCTGTGTGTGTATGATGATGGTACTGGGCTCTGTGTGTGTATGATGATGGTACTGGGCTCTCTGTGTGTGCATGATGATGGTACTCGGCTCTCTGTGTGTGCATGATGATGGTACTGGGCTCTTTGTGTGTGCATGATGATGGTACTGGGCTCTCTGTGTGTGCATGATGATGGTACTGGGCTCTCTGTGTGTGCATGATGATGGTACTGGGCTCTCTGTGTGTGCATGATGACGGTATTGGGCTCTCTGTGTGTGTATGATGACGGTACTGGGCTCTCTGTGTGTGTATGATGACGGTACTGGGCTCTCTGTGTGTGTATGATGACGGTACTGGGCTCTCTGTGTGTGTATGATGACGGTACTGGGCTCTCTGTGTGTGTATGATGATGGTACTGGGCTCTCTCTGTGTGTATGATGACGGTACTGGGCTCTCTGTGTGTGTATGATGACGGTACTGGGCTCTCTGTGTGTGTATGATGACGGTACTGGGCTCTCTGTGTGTGTATGATGATGGTACTGGGCTCTCTGTGTGTGTATGATGACGGTACTGGGCTCTCTGTGTGTGTATGATGACGGTACTGGGCTCTCTGTGTGTGTATGATGACGGTACTGGGCTCTGTGTGTGTGTATGATGATGGTACTGTGCTCTCTGTGTGTGCATGATGATGGTACTGGGCTCTCTGTGTGTGTATGATGATGGTACTGGGCTCTGTGTGTGTATGATGATGGTACTGGGCTCTCTGTGTGTGCATGATGATGGTACTGGGCTCTCTGTGTGTGCATGATGATGGTACTGGGCTCTCTGTGTGTGCATGATGATGGTACTGGGCTGTCTGTGTGTGCATGATGATGGTACTGAGCTCTTTGTGTGTGTATGATGATGGTACTGGGCTCTCTCTGTGTGTATGATGACGGTACTGGGCTCTCTCTGTGTGTATGATGATGGTACTGGGCTCTCTGTGTGTGCATGATGATGGTACTGAGCTCTTTGTGTGTGTATGATGACGGTACTGGGCTCTCTGTGTGTGTATGATGACGGTACTGGGCTCTCTGTGTGTGTATGATGACGGTACTGGGCTCTCTGTGTGTGTATGATGACGGTACTGGGCTCTCTGTGTGTGTATGATGATGGTACTGGGCTGTCTGTGTGTGTATGATGACGGTACTGGGCTCTCTGTGTGTGTATGATGACGGTACTGGGCTCTCTGTGTGTGTATGATGACGGTACTGGGCTCTCTGTGTGTGTATGATGACGGTACTGGGCTCTCTGTGTGTGTATGATTCCGTGAACCTCATCCCTAGAGAAAGCGTACATTGATTACGATTTTTGTTACACTTCTGGCCATTAACAGATAACACATCAAAGTGCTTTCCTGGGAAGTAATACGCAGAAAAAACTTCAAAGTATTGAACAAAGATGCCGAATTTTTTCAGTAAGAGATTGCTTAAAGCTTCCATATTGCATTCCTTGTATTACTGGATCTTTCAAATTGATAAAGAACCAGTCACCAAGTACGTGCATTAACCACAATTTTAAAAACTTCAATAAGTTCTAATTGATCAAACTGAGATTAGTTAAATTGAGAACCAGTGGTGTCTACCACTACCCATTGATTGGTCCAACATATGTGAGGGACATATTCTAATCATGTGGTTCGTCATTTTGGACAAAAAATAACTGTTAAGAACTGTGCAGCTCAGACCATATTGAATGAACTACCAAAGTTTGCACTGAAAATATAGAGCCATTTAATGCCAAGTAATGCCTTGATTGAACGGAAATTTTCGAGAGTATCAACTGTGAAAACTGAACTGAGACAGGGCAGGGACAGAGGTTTTACACATCAATAATCTGAACCCCCAATATCTATGCTTAAATATGTTTGTGCAAGATAGAAAACTGAGGATGTGGATAAAGAAGACCTTTTTGTTAACAATATTGTTCATGTGTGAACACGTGGAGAGACTGTTCGCCCGTAGTTGTGTTCCAAGCTGCAAATATTGTTAAGTTACACGAGTGTGTCATTTTGTATTAAATACACGCAGTGATAATATTAATAACACCATTAAATCCCGTAGTGGACTCTATGTATTAAAATATATCACTCAGAAAACCGTATAAATGAATAAACAAAATATTGGGTTACTTTAATAATAAATTCGCGAACTTTTCGAAATTTAGCTGACTAGTGTCAGTAGTTTATATCTGGTATTCTCCCCCCCCCCCCTTCCCCTTCACGCTTTCCTACACTTCCTTCTCATCCTTCTACTTCTGTTCCTTATTCTCTTCCACTTACCTTCCTTCTCTTCCTTTTATTCCTCTACCTTCATGTCTGCATGCCTTCACCTCCACCACCACACCTGCTTTCCTCTAAAAGATTTTGAAACTGTTTTCATAAACGACTGAAGGAGAGGATGTAGACAAGCTGTGATAACATCTTGTCTACAATTGGATGGTAAATTGGACACCATCACCTCTTCCGCTTCCATCTCTTACCCCCCTCCCCTCTCCCCTTCCTTCTCTTACCCCTCTCCTCTCCCCTTTCCTCTTCCCCTTCCTTCTCTTACCCCTCCCCTCTCCCCCTCCTCTTCTCTTTCCTTCTCTTACAGATAATAAAGAGAAAACAGGGAAACTATGTAATGGGAAAAGATAATTCCTGATGGGCAGAAATATAGAGTCGCTGTCAGACAACACTGAACTGAAGGGACATGTTCAAATGTCATGGTGACGCAGAGCTAGTGAGGAACATGAACACTGAGGACGGCTGCAGATAATTAGAAGAAAACTATGAACCACTTCGCAAATGGTTACAAGAGGTCATTCCCCAAAAGTGTAAGGTAGTGAAGATCAGTAGAGAGACTAGGAGACAAGAAATAATTCTCACTACAAAGGTAAGGCAACTCTGAAAAATTGGAAAAAGAGACCATTAAACACATGCATCATATGGAAACCTGTCAAACGTCAGAACAGTATTTACATATCTAAATATTAGGACTCACTAAGCACTGTTTATTTGTATCAAGTGCTCAAATACGAAGCACCGAACACGTAAATATTAATAAAACAAACTCAAAGAGCGACAAAGGTTTACTAGATGACTAGTGTCTGAACTAGGATGACTAAGCTACGAGGACAGGATATGGTAACTCAACCTCATAACCGAGGGAGAAAGATGGAACTAATGTGACATGATCACTACATACAAGGTGCTGGGAGGAAAAGGCAAAGTAAATAAGAATTATCTATTTTAATTAGGAGAAAGTCGGACAAACAGACGTTGGTGAAAGCCAAAAAACACAATGGAACGAAGATATATGAAGAAATACCAGTCAACAAGTGGAATACACGGGAAGAAGAAGAAGTGGAAGCCACCTCCATCCACAACTTGAAGACCAAATACGACAAAGAAATCAACAGTCTGAAAAAGTCAGAGACAATCGCACCTGGTGCAATAGAGCTATTAGGAGAGAGGGACTTGGTGCTAGACCTTACTAACTCTTAGTCACAGTCAAGCGAGCATCAGTGCCTGACAGCCGACCTTTCTCTTACACCTTCACTTAAATACCTGACTTTCCCTGTAATTAAATACCTGTTTCCCTCTCTCTCTCTCTCTCTCTCTCTCTCTCTCTCTCTCTCTCTCTCTCTCTCTCTCGTTATGACCCAATCTAATACGCTGAGGTCATTCCTTAACTGTCAATGTACCTTTATTACCCTTTATATTTTGGTGGTGTCTATATTCAAATACCATTATAAACACGTGTATGCTGCTGTATCCTATTCTTGGTATTGTATTATGTTATGATGTGTTGTTATTGCTTGTTAACTGCCAGTTAGCCGGCCGGCGCAGTAGTCATTACCCCCCCCCCTTGTCCCATACCCCCCTTCCCATTGCTTCTGTGCCTGTGTCACAGTTACCAACACAGACGGTGGTTGGTTGCTCTATGTTCTGTTGTGTATACATATATATATATATATATATATATATATATATATATATATATATATATATATATATATATATATATATATATATATATATATATATATATATATATATATATATATATATATATATATATATATATATATATATATATATATATATATATATATATATATATATATATATATATATATATATATATATATATATATATATGTATCATTTTTGTGCTGTGAATCTCTGTGTATGTTCCCGAGTAGTATAATACGTAATGTATTATTCTGTTTGTTTCATGTACTCCGTGTGGAGATTTATATATACATGTGTTCTCGGGAGAGTTGTATATATATTATGTTGACTCCTTACCAGTATATAAGAAGGATTGCTATTATTGGTGTGGATCAGTTTATCTCAGTGTTTTCACGATATTTTATTTGTACTGTGGGGTAGGTGACTTATTATTTGAGCCATGGGGACAGTGTCATATTATTGTGGCTGTGTGGATTGTGCCCGAGTGGATTGTGCCAGTGTGAATTGTGCCAGTGTGGATTGTGCCAGTGTGAATTGTGCCAGTGTGGATTGTGCCTGTGTGGATTGTGCCAGTGTGGATTGTGCCTGTGTGGATTGCGCTATTGTAGATTGTGCCAGTGTGGGTTGTGCCAGTGTGGGTTGTGCCTGTGTGGATTGTGCCAGTGTGGATTGTGCCAGTGTGGATTGTGCCTGTGTGGATTGCGCTATTGTAGATTGTGCCAGTGTGGGTTGTGCCAGTGTGGGTTGTGCCTGTGTGGATTGTGCCAGGGTGGGTTGTGCCTGTGTGGATTGAACCAGGGTGGATTGTGCCTGTGCGGATTGTGCCAGTGTGGATTGTGCCAGGGTGGGTTGTGCCTGTGTGGATTGAACCAGGGTGGATTGTGCCTGTGTGGATTGTGCCAGTGTGGATTGTGGCTGTGTGGATTGTGGCTGCGTGGATTGTGCCTGTGTGAATTGTGGCTGTGTGGATTGTGCGGGACATACTCAAATTTCAGTTTGTGGAATTTGATTTTTCAACTTTGCATTTGTCAGTTGGGACAAATGCAAAGTTGTTAGTTTTTTTCTGTAGGTAAGTGAAAATTCATTGACTTATGATGTTGATGTCCATGCTCAGACTTATAACCCCACTCTGGTTATGTGACATCACCACCCACCACGTTAAGTCTTTCAGCCAGTCCTGAGTGGACTAATGTTGTTAAGTGATTGTGGCATAGTGGCATCTAGCTGCCTTGACTTGGACTGTGTGTTGATTCTCTTTATTGTTATTTGACTGTAAGTATATATAGAGAGGTTTGTGTATATAAGCAGCGGTATCCTGTAGATAAGTTCGCCTCAGTAAACTGGTGGATTTTACTTAGACGTTCACTTTACCCTAGACCTATTTACACTGAAATATATGAGGCCAGGTGGCTCATTGACTGCTGTAGAAAAGATCTATTCCACGAGCATTTCTGTGGATACTGACACTACATCTCTCTCTCTCTCTCTCTCTCTCTCTCTCTCTCTCTCTCTCTCTCTCTCTCTCTCTCTCTCTCTCTCTCTCTCTCTCTCTCTCTCTCTCTCTCTCTCTCTCTCTCTCTCTCTCTCTCTCTCTCTCTCTCTCTCTCTCTCTCTCTCTCTCTCTCTCTCTCTCTCTCTCTCTCTCTCTCTCTCTCTCTCTCTCTCTCTCTCTCTCCCTCTCTCTCTTTCTTTCTCTTTCTTTCTCTCTCTTTCTTTCTTTCTCATTCACCATGAACCCTTTTCATTGCCTCAAGTGGCTGTGAACACTTCCTCATATCTGTGGGTGGAGTGTGTGGCGGGGAGCGCCTACCACACACACTCTCCTCTTCCCCCCCCCCCCCACACACTGTGTGCCGGCCTGCGCCCTCTCCCTCTCCCTGCCTCTATTCGCCTCCTATTCCACCGGGACCTGCTCCGCCTTATCTCCCGTGCTCCTCGTTTCCCGCTCTGCTTCCCTTCCTTTTCCTTCTCCAATCTTTTCTTATTCCTTTTGTTCTAATCTCTTCTCTTTCTTTCCATTCTTCTATCCCGAGTTCACCCTTCTACATTCTGCTCCCCCTAGAACTCTGGCCTGTAGTTCAGTACCTTCTGTCTACCCCCCTTCTTGTATATCGGGACTACGTTTGCATTCTTCCAAAGTTTTGGCAGTTCACCTGTTACCAGTGATTTGTAATACACTACAGAGAGAGGCAAGCACAGTTCTTCTGCTCCTTCCTTTAGTATCCATGATGAGAGTTCTTCCGAGCCTATAGCCTTTGTCATATCCAACTCTAGCAAAAGCTTCCTTACATCCCCTCTGTTAATCCAAAACTCTTCTTGTGGTGCCTGGTTAACTGTTCCTTCTCTTATCTCTGGCACTTCCCCCTTGCTCTAAAGTGAAGACCTCCTGGAAAATCCTATTTAGTTCCTTGCACACTTCCTTGTCATTCGTAGTGAATCTCTCTGCCCCTATCATCAATTTCATAACTTCTTGCTTTAGGTCGAGTCTGTGCCTTGCTTGCCATGTCATTTGCGTATTGCCCTTCTGCCTCTATTCTTAATCTGACATATTCATTCCTGGCACTCTGGTATCTATCTCTGCTCTTAAGTGTCCTGTTATTTCTATAATTTCTCCACTCTTTTTACATTGTTGCTTAGCTAACCTGCATCTCTGATTAAACCATGAGTTTTCCATCTGCATTTCGTTGTTTTTCTTTTGGACTGGGACAAACTAGTCCTTTGCCTCCTTACACTTCTGCGTGATGTAGTCCATCATGTCTTGGGCCGTCAATCCCCTGAGCTCTGCTTTCCATATTATATATATGTTAGGATTTTCTGTATTGTTACGGCCCTATTGGGTCGCAACTGGGTTCTTTCTCTGATGTTATTAGAGTTTGGGTATCCGACCCCAAGCTAGTAGTGGCTTTCAAGAGGTGTGTTCCGTAATGCAAGTAAATTAAAGGGGAAGGGATATAAATTAACTAAACTTAATATATAATTACCATCATCATAAATAAATATATAAAAGGTCACAAGCGGGGTTTCTATTACTACACTTATTTACAATAATAACTTCTTCGAAGACACGGGATGCTCCAAGGTGCTGAACGATGCTTAGCCCTTGATCCTCTTCTCGTGGCCTCTCGACGAATCCTTGGATTCTCCTAGCGAGTCTACCCCGGCCACAGGCCAGCCAAATCACAGTTCCACTGGGGGCAGCGTCGTGGAGGCCTTCAACCACAAATCCAGCCTGTAGCTGGCAGGTTCCAATCAGCTACGCTGCGTAGGCCACTCCACGACCGATATTAGGGTTGCGAGCCCTAGGCAGAAGCCTCGTGTGATTCCACAGATCACTCTCCTCACCACAACACCCCAGTGGCTAGTCTTCTCCACCAGTCAGCCCCGGGTACGACAATCCCTGGTTCTGCCACCTCACAGGCAGGCTAACACAACAGTGTTCATTGTGACTCACAGCTTCAGCAGCAAACACGTGGAGGTCCTACGGCTGCCTTGGGTAGACTGATCCAACGTCCATTACAGCAGTCCCAGGTCGACTCTGTAATCAGACACGTCACCAGTACTAGTTACACTCTAGGGCACCTCACTTACAGGCTTAGACACAAACGCCCACCTATCCACTCCATAGATGGCGTTGCTGTCTAAGCGCCACGTCACCAGAGGTCAGCAGCGGCTAAGTCACGAGCTGATTAGGACGGGAAACTAGCCCTTGTGGCCGGTATATCTCGTCCTCACTAGATGGCGTCGTCCATTTGGAGGGGGTTTTGGGAGCTGACCCACAGATGGCGCGGTCGTCACTGCTCCGTGCTCGGAGGCTGGGCTCGGGTCCGTAACATGTATCTCCTCATAGTTTTCCTTTCGGAATGCCAGCCTTTTGTTTTCAGTTCCCCTCCTCGAGTTCATTAACTCTTCTTCGACCGGATACTCAAACGTCAGTACACTGTGGCTGCTCATTCCTACTGGGGCCTCGAAACCGATTTCCCTTATGTCGGAGTCATTCAGAGTGAAGATTAGATCGAGTCTCGCTGGTTTATCGTTTCCTTTCATCCTAGTGGGTTCCCTGACATGCTGGCATAAAAAGTTTCTTGTCACCACCTCCAATAGTTTGGCTCTCCACGTATCCTCACCTCCATGGGGTTCCTTGTTCTTCCAGTCTATCCTTCCGTGATTGAAGTCTTTCATGATGAACAGATGGGATCTATTTCTTCAGGCAGCAGAGGCTGCCCTCTCAATTATAGTGTTAACTGCCATGTTGTTATTGTCATACTCTTGCCTGGGTTTTCTGTCATTTGGTGGAGGGTTATATACTACTGCTACTACTGCTACTACTACTGTTGGCCCTCCCATTGTCATTGTGCCTGTTATGTAGTCTCTTATGTAGTTATCCCCTTGCAGCCGGGGATAACTATCTCCTTGAAACTACATTCCTTTCTCATTAGTAGGGCCACTCCACCTCCTCCCCTTCATTCCCTCTCTTTCCTTATTACAGTGTAGCCCTGGGGAAACACCGCATTCGTTATGATTCCTTAGAGTTTGGTTTCTGTGAGTCTGATTACCTGTGAACCCACAGTTTGATTCTGTGGGTTCACTTCCTGTGCTCTTTCCCTTAGTTCACTTGCTTTGCTTATAATCTCATCTATGTTTGAGCACATCACCCTGAAACTGACTATTCTGTCCTTTCTCGGGTGGAGGAGAAGGGAGAGCTTGGAAGGGGGGGGATGAAGGGAAGGCTTGTGTGGGGGGGGGGGAGTTTTTAGAAGGGAAGGCTTGGGGGGCATGAGGAAGAAGGGAGGGCCTGTGGAGAGGGGGAAAGGGGGGGGGGGTGCCCTAGATGGGCGCTTAGTGGTGGGCTGGCAGAGTTGGGGCTGGGAGGACGTCTATTGGGTGGGAGGTGGGAGTGGTGCTCCTGTCACTGTGGCTGTTGAACTGCTTGTGGAGGGTTCCCCACTCCCCTCTGGGATTATAGGGTTCAGGAATCTGGTTCCGTGATTCCTTTCTTTCTTTCTTTCTCCCTGTGTTCCATCCTCGCAGCTGCTCCTCTCATTCTCTCGTCCTTTGTCATATCCTTCTGCAGGAATACTTTTTCAACTGTCGTACATATGCTAGTCCACTCTTCCTTGCTAACAGGTCCTCTTTTGTGTCCTCGCTTGTGAATCCCACCTTAATCAATATTGGATACATTAAACCACCCTTAACGTGTGTGTGTGTGTGTGTGTGTGTACTTACCTATTTGTGATTGCGGGGGTTGAGCTCTGGCTCTTTGGTCCCGCCTCTCAACTGTCTATCAACAGGTGTACAGGTTTCTGAGCCTACTGGGCTTATCATATCTTCACTTGAAGCTGTGTATGGAGTCTGCCCCAACCACTTTGCTTCCTAATGCATTCCATTTGTCAGCCACTCTGAAAAAAAAGAAATTCTTTCTAATATCTCTGTGGAATAACGGCACTTAGTTTTCACCTGTATCCCCTAGTGCGTGTGTCCCTTTGTGTTAAATAGCCTGTCTTTATCTACCTTATCATTTCCTTTGAGAATCTTGTATGTTGTGATCATGTCCCCCCCTAACTCGTCTGTCTTCCAGCGACATGAGGGTTTAATTCTTGTAGTCTCTCCTGTTAGCTCTTACCTCTCAGCTCGGGTACTAGTCTGGTGGAAAATCTTTGAACCTTTTCCAGTTTAGTTTTATCCTTCACTAGATATGGACTCCATGCTGGGGCTGCATACTCCAGGATTGGTCTGACATATGTGGTATACAAAGTTCTGAATGCTTCCTTACACATGTTTCTAAATGCCAATTTTATATTAGCCAAGCTGGCATATGCCGCTGATGTTATCCTCTTGATATGGGATTCAGGGCACAGGTCTGGCGTGATATCAACCCCCAAAAACTTTTTCTCTCTCAGAATTTCATCTCCCAAATTATACCTTGTATCTGACCTCCTGCTCCTTACACCTATCTTCATTACATTACGTTTGTTTGGGTTAAACTCTAACAACCATTTGTTCGACCATTCCTTCAGTTCGTCTAGGTCTTCTTGAAGCTTCAAGCTGTCCTCCTCTGTTTTAATCCTTCTCATAATCTTGGCATCGTCAGCAAACATAGAGATAAATGAATTTGTACCATCCGGGATATCATTTACGTATATCAGAAACAGGATAGGCCCGAGTACAGAGCTCTGTTGAACTCCACTGGTGTCTTCACGCCAATCTGAGGTCTCACCCCTCACTGTAACTCTCTGCTTCCTATTGTTTAGGTACTCCCTTATCCACTGGAGCGCCCTACCAGTTACTCTCACCTGATTCTTCAACTAATGCACCAGCTTCTTATGGGGTACTTTGTCAAAGGCTTTCCGACAGTCCAAGAAGTCTGCCCAACCTTCTCTTTCTTGCTTAATCATTGTCACCTGATCTTTGAATTTTATTAAACCTGTGAGGCAAGATTTACCCTCCCTGAACCCATGTTGGTTGTGTGTCACGAAGTCCCTTCTCTCCATATGTGTGACTGGGTTCTTTCTCACGATCTTCTCCTACAGCCAACGTACCTCTCTGGACCATACTGTACGACCTCTGATGCTTGACAAACTTCTTCGAAAAGAAAGACACGGGGCGATAAATTTCGTCCTCCTGCTGTGTCAGTACAGCTCCGGCCCCTACATCACTGGCATCCACGAACAATGTAAACGGTGCTACAAAATCCGGCGACACTAACACAGGCGCCTCAGTCAATAACCTCTTGGTTTTCTTAAACACCTCTTGGGCTACTCTGTTCCCTTCCCACTTCTCATTCTTAGACAAACTCATCATAGAAGCGGCTACGATGGAAAAATTCTTACAGAACTTCCTGTAATATCTGGTCATACCTAAGTTCCTTAACAACTCTTTCTTTCCTTTGGGTACTGGAAAATTATCAATGGCTTCAACCTTCGTCCTCACTGGAGCAACCTTCCTAACCCTACCACATTACTCCAGTCGTGCTCTCTAATCGGTCGAACAAATCCAATAGTCTGCCTACATGCTCCCACCCTGACTCTGTGAATACCACAATATCGTCGATGTATACTGCACAACCCGATGCAACTTGCAACACCTGGTTCATAACTCGGTGGAAGCAACTACCACTGTTTTTCATCCCAAACGGCACTGCTTTATACTGATATAAACCATCCGGCGTCACAAACGCCGAGATTCTATTGACTTCTTTGGACTGGGGGATCTGGTAATAGCCCTTCAATAGGTCTATCTTGGATACACACCGCGCACTTCCAATCCGATCTACACAGTCGTCAATGCGCAGTATCGGGTGCGAGTCAGCGTCGTAATCGCGTTCACTTTTCTGTAATCAGTACAGAACCAATAAGTGCCATCCTTTTTTTTTTCATAAGGAGGCAAGGTGAACTCTATTCACTTTCGCTAATCTCTGCCAGGTCTTTATCCAGGAAGTATTTAATATGTACCCTCATCGCCTCTGCCTTATCTGCACTAACCCTGTAAGGGTGGAGCTTGACGAGGACAACATTTCCTACGTTGACCTCATGTACCGATCCTTCTTCTCGGCACATCCATAAATAGTTACCCATTCTTCCGTAAGAATAGAAGAATGGGGTGAAACCTTATGATTCCACCACCGTGTTCAGGATGGCAAACAACACAGACGGCAATGCCTCATCCCACTTACTCCCTTCCTCAGCACAGTAGATCCGCAGCAGGCTCTTCAGAGTCCTGTGGAATCTTCCCAAAGCCCCCTGCGACTGAGGGTGGTATGGTGACAGGCGCACTTGCTCTGCTTTCCATCCTTTCACAGTTTCCTTAAATAACTTTAACTAGAAAATACACCCCTCCCCACCCCTGTTCCGTCTGGAATACCTCGGCCATGCCTACCCAGGCGACATAATTCTGCAGTGTATCCTAGACGGCCCGTGACGTCACTTTCCTGGGGGGGAGGGGGGGGGAGGGGGGGAGGGGGGGGGAGGGTTTCGGAGGGGGGAAGGGGGGGAGGGGGAGGACTGCTTCTGGGTAACGAGTGGCCGTACACATAATGGTCAGCAGGTACTCATGGCCTTTTCTGGTCCTTAGTAACAGACCCACACAATTAACTAGTATTCACTGGAAAGGCTAACCAAAAGCCGGGATGGGCTTTAAAGATGCCTTCGGAATAGCCGGGGCCGACTTACCTGCACGGTAACATGCCAAACATGTCCGACAATACCTTTTCACGTCTCTCCACACACTGGGCCGGTAAAAATGGTCTCTGCACCTTCTTAAAAGTCTTCTTAACGCCCAAGTGTCCTGCCATGTCCACGGAGTGGGCCAGTTCCATCACCACTGCCATAAACTCCCTTGGCACCAACACTTGGTGTTTCTCCATCCACACTTTGTCTGCACCGGTTCCATCCGATCACCATTTCCTCATAAGAATTCGTTTTCCATATAATAGTGAACTTGGGACTCAGGACACGAGTTTCCCTCTTTCGCCCCTGTGATCTGGCTTTCGAATTCGGCTTGCTGACCTCAAATCAGGTCCACTCTGTTCACGTCTACTTCTCCGGCAGGGTCACCTTTACTTCTGACCTCTCCATGCCTTCATTTCCACGAGATGAACCTTTACTAAACTGCCCTGCTACCTCCACATTAGTCTCTTCACTCAATGGAGTCGACACTGTTGCCTCACCTCCAGTGCCTCCCTTGTTGGCAACCTCTGCCCTCGTCACCACACAGCCAATGGCTTGGCTGTTCTCTGACTCATCCCCCGAGGATGCTAGCCCAGGTTAACTCTGTCCGGTGTTCCATCAGTACCGTGGCCCTCCTGGCACTCCTCTGGCACAGCTTGCACTATGAGCATCCGCAACACCTTTGGTCCACACAAGTCATTACCCAGGATCACTTATATCCCTGGAACAGGTATGGTGGGGCATACCCCCAACATAAATCCGGCTGACAAATAATCCGACTTCAACCTGACAGTACAACTGGGCATGTCACCCTCAGACAATAACCCATACACCTTTATCTTCCGACTTCCAGCTAAAAATCGATCATCCACAATCAGGGTTCTCAGAATCAGACATTGATTCTGTCTCTGTCTGTGAGGGATACTATTCATTGATAGTATCCTCAGTATCTCTGAGGATGCTAACTTCCACTTCAGGTCGGCCTTCTATGCTCACCCAACCTTTACTTATGAACGGGCTATACTTCTCGTTCGTCAAATTCACTTTCTGCGGTTTGTCTTTTGTTACATTCACACATGAGTTGCGGGGATCACACCTTGTCAATGTCACCACTCTCTTACACTCTCAACAATTTTCATGATGTGACCATGTCCGTTACATTTATAGCATCTTACTTGGGAGAAGTCTCCTCTATATCCCCCTGAGAGGTGTTGACTCAGTCCACTCGTGTTGGAGGTTCTCTGCATGGGCATACCACCTACACTCTGATGGGTCTGACTGGACTCCTGGCTCCACGATACATAATTAGTTTCTCTCTTAACTCCGGCCGGCAGACTCGGCAACTTTCCACCACTGGGTTTGTTGTCACCATAATTATTTACCTGCCCTCCGACCCTTTTATCCCCCCATGCGCCACTAGGTCTGCCATAATTACCTCTCACATCTCTCTTCATTCTGCTTTCCCACAAGCTCCAATAAGCCTCTGTAATCAAATCTGCTTTATCGTCTGCGTCTCTCACATTTTAAATTCCTGCCTCTTGGATCTTAAATTTAATTTCAGGGTGCATTGTTTCCAGATATTTCTCCATAATCATTAACTGTTTCAAACCACCGTAGGATTCTACACCGACAGCTTCTATCCACCTCTGAAAATGTCTTTCCAGATCTCTCGCTATCTCAGCAAACGTGCTCGCAGGAGTCTTCATCATCTCTCTGAAATGCTTTCTGTAAGCTTCAGGCTTTATCAGAAATGATCGCAACATGCTGCTTTTCACAGTCCAGTAATCTGGGCATTCCTCCAAAGACAACTGGGTATACGCCACTCTGGCAGCACCGGGCAGTCGTAACTGTATCAATTGAGCCCACTCCTCTTGTGGCCACTGTCTGATGTGGGCTATCTTCTCAAAATGCTCGAAGAAGCTTTCTGACTCCTCAGGCATGAACAGTGGAATATCTTTCTCCCTTACTTTATTATCCGGCGGGTGTGATACATGTGGGTGTTGTCTAGCAACTCAAGTTCAATCCTTTGCTCTGCTAAAACTCTATTGGCTTCTATTTCCCTTTGTTTTGTTCTCTCTTCTTCTTTTTTATGTTCCAACTCCAGTTCTCTTACTCTGGTTTTCTCCTTTTCTTTTTCTGCTTCATTTGTCATCTGAAGTTCTAACCTCAACTTCTCCAGTTGGAACTGCCTCTCTTCACGCTCACGTTCTCTTTGCATGTGGAGCTCTATCTGAAATCTTTCCGAGCTCCTATTCCGGCTGCTCCTGCTACCTCGGCTACTCCTACTACTCCTACTTGATCCATGGGATCAAACTTCATATTATCAGTCATATTCTTTCCACTTCCAGCTCCTTTCTGTGCTCCTTGTTCTGCCATCTTCAGGCTTGATTTACTCTACAAATGCTTGAACCTTCTCCATCCTGTCCCGTGGGTCTTCCCGAGAGAGAGAGAGAATATACCTGCGGTCACACGGGCTACCTACTGCTGCAATGTGTGTGTCAGTCCCACCTCCTGGACACGAAATGTGGGTGTGTGCCAATCCAATCTCCAGGACAGGCCCCCAATATTCAAAAGGAGAGTGGGGGGGGGGGGTTGTTATACAATTAAACTTGGTTATGTGAACCAGCCTGATACTTGCTTATTATCAAACAGACCCCCAACCACTCCTTGACAGAACAAACAGCCGACCTCGGTAGCCACACTCCCGCTATAGTCGATCGACCAGCAATGAACACTGGAGTGCTTGTAATTATTTGGGAAATCACCATGGTAATCATCTGGGTCTGGGAGAGAGGTTCAGCGTTACCTTTATTCAGGGGTACGGCTCACACTGCCTAGTTGTCCTGAGTGCACTCCCGCACTCGAGCTGGCCTGACTCCACGCACTCTCTTAACTTTGGTATGATCTCTCAATCCCCCTTAGTTATAGTCCACTGTCACCTAATTATAGCTGTGCATTTCTCTCTCTCTCTCTAGTCAGAAAGTCTCACCAGGACAAGAGCAAAAGCCAGCTAACAAATATAACATTTAATATCTAACAACATAAACAATATACATTCGGTAATAGTTATAAAACAATGCCACCTCTTAGGCTGCTAGCTGCCGATAACACTCCAATATCGCCTTATGTCTCCAACCAATAACTGTATCCGGCCGCTGCTTAAACTTGAGCCTACAACCTTCTGCTCCCTTCACTGCTTTAGGCTGCAATACATGTCACATAAAATATTCACATATTTCCTACTCTACAAAAGCATCAATCTCTCACCTTGCACTGAGCATTTCATGCCAAAACGCAATCAAGCACTTCCTTAAACACCAACGTGTCCATAAGATCTTCTGTTCCATTACTCGAGGCCCCCTCCTAGTACAATCATCAATCTTGGTCCTTATAATATCACGTAAGGTACTCCTGCAGTTCCTCCAATCAGCTTCACTTGAAGTCCTCGTTGAGTGTCAGTGAAGCTCCTCCACCGGCTTGACACAAGACACGTGTAGCTCGCTACACACCTGCACCACCTTGCAGTTCACCTTATACTCCTTCTCCGGTACGAAGTTCTCTCACTAACCTCTCCCACACAAACGTTGCAGTTCTCCCACACAAACGTTGCGGTTCTCCCACACAAACGTTGCAGTTCTCCCACTCAAACGTTGCAGTTCTCCCACACAAACGTTGCAGTTCTCCCACACAAACGTTGCAGTTCTCCCACTCAAACGGTGCAGTTCTCCCACACAAACGTTGCAGTTCTCCCACACAAACGTTGCAGTTCTCCCACACAAACGTTGCAGTTCTCCCACACAAACGGTGCAGTTCTCCCACACAAACGGTGCAGTTCTCCCACACAAACGTTGCAGTTCTCCCACACAAACGTTGCAGTTCTCCCAAACGAACCGCAGAATTCGTAACTCGAGGGCGTTCAACTCCGGCCCTCCAAGATGGCGTCCTCTAAGAAGTCCGACAAAGTTTCTTTAAGACTGCCTCACAGCTCTTCTGCTCCTGACTTGAGTACACGGAGTCGCCCAGGAGGCTCCACAACAGAAACACATGCTTCCTTCCTTCCTCTTGAAGAAGCAACACAATTAGAGTTCCACAAAGGTGCGACCGACACACACACACACTTCCAGGTTGCCTCTAATTTATCAAAATCACAGAGAAATGGTGTACGAAGTTCCCTTACAGCTTCCTCACAATTGACATCAAGTAGCCATCACTTCAACACTAACACAGGGAACTATACCCTTCCTTCTCCCAGGAGACCACGACGTGCAAACCATCTCTAACAACTGCTGTAGCTCAAGTGAGGTCGTGACCTCCTGCTAGCGTCACTTAACGTCACCAAAGTATCGACATCTCATTTCATGTCACTTATTTAAATGTTAAGTGCTCTGCTCATATTTTTAAATTATTCACTGATGTTTATTATATATAATATATACCTCTTTACCCTGACTTATCAATCAGGTGCAGAAGGCAGAATAACTCTCACTGGGGTAGACTCGTTCTACCCGGGCTACATGAGGTCATAACATAATATAATATATATGTATAATATATGTATAATATATATGTGTAGTATAATAATACGTTCATCACATCTCGTGTTGTTATTAGTCCCACCCTATAATATGGGTCTGCACATTAATTAAATAAATCTAGGCTGTTTAGTCTTTACCTCAACATGAGTCAACAGAAATATAACATACCCTAATGTGGCTTGGCACAGTAATTATTGGGACAAGGTTGTTCACTATTGAGTACAACAGTAGTCTATGATAATATCCTACCCTAATGTGGCTTGGCAGCTAAATTAAATATATTATTGAACAATAGGACTAAGTGCAATGTATTTTTAATTGGATATTTTATTTTATATTAAATGTTTATCTTATTTAGAGAAATATATATATTAATTTAGTGTTGGTTGCTTCTCATTAGCCTCTGGTGATAATTAATGGTGTTTGGTAATTTATTAGTGACCTTTCGCGAAATTAAGCCCCACATAATTATTGGATAAACTCCGTGAAAGTATAGCCACTATTTGGTTGGATTTAATTTATGTGTTAACACTTCATGAATATAATACGCCACAAATTTGGTGGTTAAACTCTGCGAAAACGCAGTAGTAAATTTTGTTGATAGATGTCTTATGCTCGTCCACTTTATTGTTTAGCAAGTACTTTAGTTCCTTATTTCACTTTGTTGTGCTTTGGAACAATAATAGTGCTGTTATTATTATTGAAATTATAGTAACACTCTTGTGTACTGATATTACTGAGACATAATGAGGCGAATGGCTAATTTTAGCCCTCTGTTTTGACTAGCTAATTATTTACTATTTAATTACTAATTACACTGATTCTTATTTAATAGTGATCTAGATCCTAGACCAACCGGTCAATGAGGTCAAGGGAGGGTGGTGGAGGCTAAGGGAGGGTGGAGGAGGCTAAGGGAGGACGTGGAGGTCAAGGGAGGGTGGTGGAGGTCAATGAAAGGTGGTGGAGGTCAAGGGAGGGTGGTGGAGGTCAAGGAAGGGTGGTGGAGGTCAAGGGAGGGTGGTGGAGGTCAAGGGAGGGTGGTGGAGGTCAATGAAAGGTGGTGGAGGTCAAGGGAGGGTGGTGGAGGTCAAGGAAGGGTGGTGGAGGTCAAGGGAGGGTGGTGGAGGTCAAGGGAGGGTGGTGGAGGTCAAGGGAGGGTGGTGGAGGTCAGGGAAGGGTGGAGGAGGTCAAGGAAGGGTGGTGGAGGTCAAGGGAGGGTGGGGGAGGTCAAGGGAGGGTGAGGGAGGTCAAGGGAGGGGTGGTGGAGAGCAAGGGAGGGTGGGGGAGGTCAAAGAGGGGTGGTGGAGAGCAAGGGATGGTGGGGGTAGTCAAGGAAGGGTGGTGGAGGTCAAGGGAGGGGTGGTGGAGGTCAAGGAAGGGTGGTGGAGGTCAAGGGAGGGTAGTGGAGGTCAAGGGAGGGTGGTGGAGGTCAAGGGAGGGTGGGGGAGGTCAAGGAAGGGTGGTGGAGGTCAAGGGAGGGTGGTGGAGGTCAAGGGAGGGTGGTGGAGGTCAAGGGAGGGTGGGGGAGGTCAAGGAAGGGTGGTGGAGGTCAAGGGAGGGTGGTGGAGGTCAAGGGAAGGTGGTGGAGGTCAAGGGAGGGTGGTGGAGGTCAAGGGAGGGTGGTGGAGGTCAAGGGAGGGTGGTGGAGGTCAAGGGAGGGTGGGGGAGGTCAAGGAAGGGTGGTGGAGGTCAAGGGAGGGTGGTGGAGGTCAAGGGAAGGTGGTGCAGGTCAAGGGAGGGTGGAGGAGGTCAAGGGAGGGTGGGGGAGGTCAAGGGAGGGTGGGAGAGGTCAAGGGAGGGTGGTGGAGGTCAAGGGACGGTGGGGGAGGTCACGGAAGGGTGGTGGAGGTCAAGGGAGGGTGGTGGAGGTCAAGGGAGGGTGGGGGAGGTCAATGGAGGGTGGTGGAGGTCAAGGGAGGGTGGGGGAGGTCAAGGAAGGGTGGTGGAGGTCAAGGGAGGGTGGGGGAGGTCAATGGAGGGTGGGGGAGGTCAAGGGAGGGTGGGGGAGGTCAAGGAAGGGTGCTGGAGGTCAAGGGAGGGTGGGGGAGGTCAAGGGAGGGTGGTGGAGGTCAAGGAAGGGTGGTGGAGGTCAAGGGAGGGTGGTGGAGGTCAAGGGAGGGGTGGGAGTGGTCAAGGGAGGGTGGTGGAGGTCAAGGGAGGGTGGGGGAGGTCAAGGGAGGGTGAGGGAGGTCAAGGGAGGGTGGGGGTGGTCAGGGAAGGGTGGGAGAGGTCAAGGGAGGGTGGTGGAAGTCAAGGGAGGGTGGTGGAGAGCAAGGAAGGGTAGTGGAGGTCAAGGAAGAGTAGTGGAGGTCAAGGGAGGGTGGTGGAGGTCAAGGGAGGGTGGTGGAGGTCAAGAAAGGGTGGTGGAGGTCAAGGGAGGGTGGTGGAGGTCACGGGAGGGTGGTGGAGGTCAAGGGAGGGTGGTGGAGGTCAAGGGAGGGTGAGGGAGGTCAAGGGAGGGTGGTGGAGGTCAGGGAAGGGTGGGAGAGGTCAAGGGAGGGTGGTGGAGGTCAAGGGAGGGTGGTGGAGAGCAAGGAAGGGTAGTGGAGGTCAAGGAAGAGTAGTGGAGGTCAAGGGAGGGTGGTGGAGGTCAAGGGAGGGTGGGAGAGGTCAAGGGAGGGTGGTGGAGGTCAAGGGAGGGTGAGGGAGGTCAGGGGAGGGTGGTGGAGGTCAAGGGAGGGTGGTAGAGAGCAAGGAAGGGTGGTGGAGGTCAAGGAAGGGTGGTGGAGGTCAAGGGAGGGTGAGGGAGGTCAAGGGAGGGTGGGGGAGGTCAAGGGAGGGTGGGGGAGGTCAAGGGAGGGTGGTGGAGGTCAGGGAAGGGTGGGAGAGGTCAAGGGAGGGTGGGGAAGGTCAAGGGAGGGTGGGGGAGGTCAGGGAAGGGTGGGAGAGGTCAAGGGAGGGTGGTGGAGGTCAAGGGAGGGTGGTGGAGGTCAAGGGAGGGTGGGGGAGGTCAGGGAAGGTTGGGAGAGGTCAAGGGAGGGTGGTGAAGGTCAAGGGAGGGTGGTGGAGGTCAAGGGAGGGTGGTGGAGAGCAAAGAAGGGTGGTGGAGGTCAACGGAGGGTGGGGGAGGTCAAGGGAGGGTGTGGGAGGTCAAGGGAGGGTGTGGGAGGTCAGGGAAGGGTAAGAGAGGTCAAGGGAGGGTGGGGGAGGTCAAGGGAGGGTGGGGGAGGTCAAGGGAGGGTGGTGGAGGTCATGGAAGGGTGGTGGAGGTCAAGGGAGGGTGGTGGAGAGCAGGGGAGGGTGGGGGAGGTCATGGAAGGGTGGTGGAGGTCAAGGGAGGGTGGTGGAGGTCAAGGGAGGGTGGGGGAGGTCAAGGGAGGGTGGGGGAGGTCAAGGGAGGGTGGGGGAGGTCAGGGAAGGGTGGGAGAGGTCAAGGGAGGGTGGTGGAGGTCAAGTGAGGGTGGGGGAGGTCAAGGGAGGGTGGGGGAGGTCAGGGAAGGGTGGTGGAGGTCAAGGGAGGGTGGTGGAGGTCAAGGGAGGGTGGGGGAGGTCAAGGGAGAGTGGGGGAGGTCAGGGAAGGGTGGTGGAGGTCAAGGGAGGGTGGTGGAGGTCAAGAAAGGGTGGTGGAGGTCAAGGGAGGGTGGGGGAGGTCAGGGAGGGTGGGGGAGGTCAAGGGGGGTGGTGGAGGGCAAGGGAGGGTGGTGGAGGCAAGGGAGGGTAGTGGAGGTCAAGGGAGGGTGGTGGAGGTCAAGGGAGGGTGGTGAAGGTCAAGGGAGGGTGGTGGAGGTCAAGGGAGGGTGGGAGAGGTCAAGGGAGGGTGGTGGAGGTCAAGGGAGGGTGGGGGAGGTCAAGGGAGGGTGGGAGAGGTCAAGGGAGGGTGGTGGAGGTCAAGGGACGGTGGGGGAGGTCACGGAAGGGTGGTGGAGGTCAAGGGAGGGTGGTGGAGGTCAAGGGAGGGTGGGGGAGGTCAATGGAGGGTGGTGGAGGTCAAGGGAGGGTGGGGGAGGTCAAGGAAGGGTGGTGGAGGTCAAGGGAGGGTGGGGGAGGTCAATGGAGGGTGGGGGAGGTCAAGGGAGGGTGGGGGAGGTCAAGGGAGGGTGGTGGAGGTCAAGGAAGGGTGGTGGAGGTCAAGGGAGGGTGGTGGAGGTCAAGGGAGGGGTGGGAGTGGTCAAGGGAGGGTGGTGGAGGTCAAGGGAGGGTGGTGGAGAGCAAGGAAGGGTGGTGGAGGTCACGGGAGGGTGGTGGAGGTCAAGGGAGGGTGGGGGAGGTCAAGGGAGGGTGGGGGAGGTCAAGGGAGGGTGGGGGTGGTCAGGGAAGGGTGGGAGAGGTCAAGGGAGGGTGGTGGAAGTCAAGGAAGGGTGGTGGAGAGCAAGGAAGGGTAGTGGAGGTCAAGGAAGAGTAGTGGAGGTCAAGGGAGGGTGGTGGAGGTCAAGGGAGGGTGGTGGAGGTCAAGAAAGGGTGGTGGAGGTCAAGGGAGGGTGGTGGAGGTCACGGGAGGGTGGTGGAGATCAAGGGAGGGTGGTGGAGGTCAAGGGAGGGTGAGGGAGGTCAAGGGAGGGTGGTGGAGGTCAGGGAAGGGTGGGAGAGGTCAAGGGAGGGTGGTGGAGGTCAAGGGAGGGTGGTGGAGAGCAAGGAAGGGTAGTGGAGGTCAAGGAAGAGTAGTGGAGGTCAAGGGAGGGTGGTGGAGGTCAAGGGAGGGTGGGAGAGGTCAAGGGAGGGTGGTGGAGGTCAAGGGAGGGTGGTGGAGAGCAAGGAAGGGTAGTGGAGGTCAAGGAAGAGTAGTGGAGGTCAAGGGAGGGTGGTGGAGGTCAAGGGAGGGTGGGAGAGGTCAAGGGAGGGTGGTGGAGGTCAAGGGAGGGTGAGGGAGGTCAGGGGAGGGTGGTGGAGGTCAAGGGAGGGTGGTAGAGAGCAAGGAAGGGTGGTGGAGGTCAAGGAAGGGTGGTGGAGGTCAAGGGAGGGTGGTGGAGGTCAAGGGAGGGTGGGGGAGGTCAATGGAGGGTGGTGGAGGTCAAGGGAGGGTGGGGGAGGTCAAGGAAGGGTGGTGGAGGTCAAGGGAGGGTGGGGGAGGTCAATGGAGGGTGGGGGAGGTCAAGGGAGGGTGGGGGAGGTCAAGGAAGGGTGCTGGAGGTCAAGGGAGGGTGGGGGAGGTCAAGGGAGGGTGGTGGAGGTCAAGGAAGGGTGGTGGAGGTCAAGGGAGGGTGGTGGAGGTCAAGGGAGGGGTGGGAGTGGTCAAGGGAGGGTGGTGGAGGTCAAGGGAGGGTGGGGGAGGTCAAGGGAGGGTGAGGGAGGTCAAGGGAGGGTGGGGGTGGTCAGGGAAGGGTGGGAGAGGTCAAGGGAGGGTGGTGGAAGTCAAGGGAGGGTGGTGGAGAGCAAGGAAGGGTAGTGGAGGTCAAGGAAGAGTAGTGGAGGTCAAGGGAGGGTGGTGGAGGTCAAGGGAGGGTGGTGGAGGTCAAGAAAGGGTGGTGGAGGTCAAGGGAGGGTGGTGGAGGTCACGGGAGGGTGGTGGAGGTCAAGGGAGGGTGGTGGAGGTCAAGGGAGGGTGAGGGAGGTCAAGGGAGGGTGGTGGAGGTCAGGGAAGGGTGGGAGAGGTCAAGGGAGGGTGGTGGAGGTCAAGGGAGGGTGGTGGAGAGCAAGGAAGGGTAGTGGAGGTCAAGGAAGAGTAGTGGAGGTCAAGGGAGGGTGGTGGAGGTCAAGGGAGGGTGGGAGAGGTCAAGGGAGGGTGGTGGAGGTCAAGGGAGGGTGAGGGAGGTCAGGGGAGGGTGGTGGAGGTCAAGGGAGGGTGGTAGAGAGCAAGGAAGGGTGGTGGAGGTCAAGGAAGGGTGGTGGAGGTCAAGGGAGGGTGAGGGAGGTCAAGGGAGGGTGGGGGAGGTCAAGGGAGGGTGGGGGAGGTCAAGGGAGGGTGGTGGAGGTCAGGGAAGGGTGGGAGAGGTCAAGGGAGGGTGGGGAAGGTCAAGGGAGGGTGGGGGAGGTCAGGGAAGGGTGGGAGAGGTCAAGGGAGGGTGGTGGAGGTCAAGGGAGGGTGGTGAAGGTCAAGGGAGGGTGGGGGAGGTCAGGGAAGGTTGGGAGAGGTCAAGGGAGGGTGGTGAAGGTCAAGGGAGGGTGGTGGAGGTCAAGGGAGGGTGGTGGAGAGCAAAGAAGGGTGGTGGAGGTCAACGGAGGGTGGGGGAGGTCAAGGGAGGGTGTGGGAGGTCAAGGGAGGGTGTGGGAGGTCAGGGAAGGGTAAGAGAGGTCAAGGGAGGGTGGGGGAGGTCAAGGGAGGGTGGGGGAGGTCAAGGGAGGGTGGTGGAGGTCATGGAAGGGTGGTGGAGGTCAAGGGAGGGTGGTGGAGAGCAGGGGAGGGTGGGGGAGGTCATGGAAGGGTGGTGGAGGTCAAGGGAGGGTGGTGGAGGTCAAGGGAGGGTGGGGGAGGTCAAGGGAGGGTGGGGGAGGTCAAGGGAGGGTGGGGGAGGTCAAGGGAGGGTGGTGGAGGTCAAGGGACGGTGGGGGAGGTCAAGGGAGGGTGGTGGAGCTCAAGGGAGGGTGGGGGAGGTCAAGGGAGGGTGGGGGAGGTCAGGGAAGGGTGGTGGAGGTCAAGGGAGGGTGGTGGAGAGCAAGGGAGGGTGGTGGAGAGCAAGGAAGGGTGGTGGAGTTCAAGGGAGGGTGGGGGAGGTCAAGGGAGGGTGGGGGATTTCAAGGGAGGGTGGGGGAGGTCAGGGAAGGGTGGGAGAGGTCAAGGGAGGGTGGTGGAGGTCAAGGGAGGGTGGGGGAGGTCAAGGGAGGGTGGGGGAGGTCAGGGAAGGGTGGTGGAGGTCAAGGGAGGGTGGTGGAGGTCAAGGGAGGGTGGGGGAGGTCAAGGGAGAGTGGGGGAGGTCAGGGAAGGGTGGTGGAGGTCAAGGGAGGGTGGTGGAGGTCAAGAAAGGGTGGTGGAGGTCAAGGGAGGGTGGGGGAGGTCAGGGAGGGTGGGGGAGGTCAAGGGGGGTGGTGGAGGGCAAGGGAGGGTGGTGGAGGCAAGGGAGGGTAGTGGAGGTCAAGGGAGGGTGGTGGAGGACAAGGGAGGGTGGTGAAGGTCAAGGGAGGGTGGTGGAGGTCAAGGGAGGGTGGGAGAGGTCAAGGGAGGGTGGTGGAGGTCAAGGGAGGGTGGGGGAGGTCAAGGGAGGGTGGGAGAGGTCAAGGGAGGGTGGTGGAGGTCAAGGGACGGTGGGGGAGGTCACGGAAGGGTGGTGGAGGTCAAGGGAGGGTGGTGGAGGTCAAGGGAGGGTGGGGGAGGTCAATGGAGGGTGGTGGAGGTCAAGGGAGGGTGGGGGAGGTCAAGGAAGGGTGGTGGAGGTCAAGGGAGGGTGGGGGAGGTCAATGGAGGGTGGGGGAGGTCAAGGGAGGGTGGGGGAGGTCAAGTAAGGGTGCTGGAGGTCAAGGGAGGGTGGGGGAGGTCAAGGGAGGGTGGTGGAGGTCAAGGAAGGGTGGTGGAGGTCAAGGGAGGGTGGTGGAGGTCAAGGGAGGGGTGGGAGTGGTCAAGGGAGGGTGGTGGAGGTCAAGGGAGGGTGGTGGAGAGCAAGGAAGGGTGGTGGAGGTCACGGGAGGGTGGTGGAGGTCAAGGGAGGGTGGGGGAGGTCAAGGGAGGGTGGGGGAGGTCAAGGGAGGGTGGGGGTGGTCAGGGAAGGGTGGGAGAGGTCAAGGGAGGGTGGTGGAAGTCAAGGAAGGGTGGTGGAGAGCAAGGATGGGTAGTGGAGGTCAAGGAAGAGTAGTGGAGGTCAAGGGAGGGTGGTGGAGGTCAAGGGAGGGTGGTGGAGGTCAAGAAAGGGTGGTGGAGGTCAAGGGAGGGTGGTGGAGGTCAGGGGAGGGTGGTGGAGATCAAGGGAGGGTGGTGGAGGTCAAGGGAGGGTGAGGGAGGTCAAGGGAGGGTGGTGGAGGTCAGGGAAGGGTGGGAGAGGTCAAGGGAGGGTGGTGGAGGTCAAGGGAGGGTGGTGGAGAGCAAGGAAGGGTAGTGGAGGTCAAGGAAGAGTAGTGGAGGTCAAGGGAGGGTGGTGGAGGTCAAGGGAGGGTGGGAGAGGTCAAGGGAGGGTGGTGGAGGTCAAGGGAGGGTGAGGGAGGTCAGGGGAGGGTGGTGGAGGTCAAGGGAGGGTGGTAGAGAGCAAGGAAGGGTGGTGGAGGTCAAGGAAGGGTGGTGGAGGTCAAGGGAGGGTGAGTGAGGTCAAGGGAGGGTGGGGGAGGTCAAGGGAGGGTGGGGGAGGTCAAGGGAGGGTGGGGGAGGTCAGGGAAGGGTGGGAGAGGTCAAGGGAGGGTGGGGAAGGTCAAGGGAGGGTGGGGGAGGTCAGGGAAGGGTGGGAGAGGTCAAGGGAGGGTGGTGGAGGTCAAGGGAGGGTGGTGGAGGTCAAGGGAGGGTGGGGGAGGTCAGGGAAGGGTGGGAGAGGTCAAGGGAGGGTGGTGAAGGTCAAGGGAGGGTGGTGGAGGTCAAGGGAGGGTGGTGGAGAGCAAAGAAGGGTGGTGGAGGTCAACGGAGGGTGGGGGAGGTCAAGGGAGGGTGTGGGAGGTCAAGGGAGGGTGTGGGAGGTCAGGGAAGGGAGGGAGAGGTCAAGGGAGGGTGGGGGAGGTCAAGGGAGGGTGGGGGAGGTCAAGGGAGGGTGGTGGAGGTCATGGAAGGGTGGTGGAGGTCAAGGGAGGGTGGTGGAGAGCAGGGGAGGGTGGGGGAGGTCATGGAAGGGTGGTGGAGGTCAAGGGAGGGTGGTGGAGGTCAAGGGAGGGTGGGGGAGGTCAAGGGAGGGTGGGGGAGGTCAAGGGAGGGTGGGGGAGGTCAAGGGAGGGTGGTGGAGGTCAAGGGAGGGTGGGGGAGGTCATGGAAGGGTGGTGGAGGTCAAGGGAGGGTGGTGGAGGTCAAGGGAGGGTGGGGGAGGTCAAGGGAGGGTGGTGGAGGTCAAGGGAGGGTGGGGGAGGTCAAGGGAGGGTGGGGGAGGTCAGGGAAGGGTGGTGGAGGTCAAGGGAGGGTGGTGGAGAGCAAGGGAGGGTGGTGGAGAGCAAGGAAGGGTGGTGGAGGTCAAGGGAGGGTGGGGGAGGTCAAGGGAGGGTGGGGGATTTCAAGGGAGGGTGGGGGAGGTCAGGGAAGGGTGGGAGAGGTCAAGGGAGGGTGTTGGAGGTCAAGGGAGGGTGGGGGAGGTCAAGGGAGGGTGGGGGAGGTCAGGGAAGGGTGGTGGAGGTCAAGGGAGGGTGGTGGAGGTCAAGGGAGGGTGGGGGAGGTCAAGGGAGAGTGGGGGAGGTCAAGGGAAGGGTGGTGGAGGTCAAGGGAGGGTGGTGGAGGTCAAGAAAGGGTGGTGGAGGTCAAGGGAGGGTGGGGGAGGTCAGGGAGGGTGGGGGAGGTCAAGGGGGGTGGTGGAGGGCAAGGGAGGGTGGTGGAGGCAAGGGAGGGTAGTGGAGGTCAAGGGAGGGTGGTGGAGGTCAAGGGAGGGTGGGAGAGGTCAAGGGAGGGTGGTGGAGGTCAAGGGAGGGTGGTGGAGGGCAAGGGAGGGTGGGAGAGGTCAAGGGAGGGTGGGAGAGGTCAAGGGAGGGTGGGGGAGGTCAAGGGAGGGTGGTGGAGGGCAAGGGAGGGTGGCGGAGGCAAGGGAGGGTGGTGGAGGTCAAGGGAGGGTGGTGGAGGTCAAGGGAGGGTGGTGGAGGTCAAGGGAGGGTGGGAGAGGTCAAGGGAGGGTGGTGGAGGTCAAGGGAGGGTGGTGGAGGTCAAGGGAGGGTGGGAGAGGTCAAGGGAGGGTGGTGGAGGTCAAGGGAGACCCTGGGGTTACAATATACCGAGTCAATTGTAGAGAGTTATTGGGTCTCGATGTGTGTACTCACCTATTTGTGTTTACAGGATCGAGCGTTGGCTCTTGGATGCCGCCTTTCTAGCCTTCGGTTGTTTAAAACAATGACTCCTGTCCTTCTCTGTCATTACTAGTGTTAAAGCTATGGATAGTATTTGTTTCCATGATGTGCTCCTTTAGTTCATTCCATTTTCTCGCTACTCTTACGCTAAAAGAAAACTTTCTAACATTTCTATGACTCATTTGAGTTTCCAACTTCCACCAATGTCCTCTTGTTCTGTTGGTATTCCGTGTGAACATTTCGTCTATTTCCACTCTGACAATCCCCCTAAGTATTTTGTATACTTCTATCATATCTCTCAGCTCCCTCTTTTTTTCTAACGTCGTCAGGTTCAGTTCCTTCAGTCGATCTTCTTATCCCATCTTATGCAACTCCGGGACGAGCCTCGTCAGAATTTATTGAACCTTTTCCAGTTTTCTAAAAAAAAAAATTAGGTGGGGGCTCCATGATGGGGCTGCATACTCTAAGACTGATCTCACATAGGCAGTGTAAAGTGCTCTGAATACCTCTTTAAGCGCTTACCGTTCTAACTTTTGCTAGTGTAGAGTACGCTGCTTTCCTTATCCGATTTATATGTGCTTCAGGAGTGTAATTAGGTCTTACGTCCACTCACAGTTCCGTTTCTCGAATCCTCACAGCAAGGTAGTTCCCCCTTCATGGTGTACTGGTCCTTTGGTCTCCTGTCACTTAGTTCCTTAGCTTTACACTTCCTCGTGTTGAATTCCAGTAGCTATTTCTGTAACAATCTCTGCAGCTTGTTCAAGTCCTTTTAAAATATTATACAATCCTCATTTGTCACAACTTGTCTCGTTAATTTCGTGTCATCCGCGAACATTGACATATAGGACTCAACTCCTGTAGATATGTCGTTTTCGTATATTAGAAATACACCTTGTCCCAGCACCGATCCTTGAGGTACTCCACTCGTTACTGTTCGCCAGTCTGACTTCTCGCCCCCTGACTGTTACGCTCATGCTCCAGCCTGTTAAGTAATTCTAGTTACTTTATCATAGATTTCCAAAAGGTTTGTTAGGCACGATTTCCTTTTCCTGAACTCATGTTGGTGTTTGTTTACATACCTAATGTTCTTTAAGTGTTTAACCAGTCTTAACCTGATTATTCTTTCAAGTACTTTACACGGGATGCTTGTCAGTGATACTCGTGTAGTTAAGTGAATCTTCCCTATCTCCTTTTTTGAAAATTGGTACCACATTTGTCTTCTTCCTTCAACTGGGCAACTCTCCCTTCATAAGTATCTCATTATAGAGCCTTGCTAGAGGCACGCTGAGGGCCTGCGCTGCCTCTTTTAGTATTCATGGTGATACATTGTAAATTGCTTTATTCTCATCCAGTGTTTCATTAGCTCCTCTGCTGTCACTTCCATATCTGTTAGTCTCTCATCATGGGTCATCTCCTTTTCTAACAATGGGAGCTGCTCAGTCTCGGTGAACACTCCATGGAAACTAGCATTCAGTAACTCACACATTTCCTTGTCCCATTCTGTATTTGCCCCTTCTGTTTCCCTTAGTATTGTTACTTGGTGGTTCACCGACATTTTCCATCTTATATCACTATGTAGTAATTTAGGTTTTTTCCCCCTGTCATTGCAACATCATTTTCATAATTTCTTTCCGATACTCTCCATATATTAATGTATTCATTCTAGCTCTGTTCCATCTAATCTTATTGTTCTCTATCCTTTGACTTTTTTACTTTCTCCATTCCCTCCTGCTTCTCTGTCTATTAAACCATCGGGTTATTATATTCCCTCCTACTTTTTTCTTTAGTTCCTTTACTCTTGGTATAAAACTCTCTTCGGCCTCTTTGCATTGCCATATGATTAGGTCCATCATATCTTGCACTATTTTTCCTCTTAGCTCTACTTCCCACTGCACTTTTCCCAGATATTCTCTTATCCTCCTTTAATTCCCTTTCCTATAGTCTACTCTCCAGTCTGTGTGTGTGTGTGTGTGTGTGTGTGTGTGTGTGTGTGTGTGTGTGTGTGTGTGTGTGTGTGTGTGTGTGTGTGTGTGTGTGTGTGTGTGTGTGTGTGTGTGTGTGTGTGTGTGTCTACTCACCTGGTTGTACTCACCTAGTTGTGCTTGGGGGGGGTTGAGCTCTGGCTCTTTGGTCCCGCCTCTCAACCGTCAATCAACAGGTGTACAGGTTCCTGAGCCTATTGGGCTCTATCATATCTACACTTGAAACTGTGCATGGAGTCAGCCTCCACCACATTACTTCCTAATGCATTCCATTTGTCAACCACTATGACACTAAAAAAGTTCTTTCTAATATCTCTGTGGCTCATTTGGGCAAACACTTTCCACCTGTGTCCCCTAGTGCGTGTGCCTCTTGTGTTAAATAGCCTGTCTTTATCAACCCTGTCGATTCCCTTGAGAATCTTGAATGTGGTGATCATATCCCTCCTAACTCTTCTGTCTTCCAACGAAGTGAGGTTTAATTCCCGTAGTCTTTCCTCGTAGCTCATACCTCTCAGCTCTGGTACTAATCTGGTGGCAAACCTTTGAACCTTTTCCAGTTTAGTCTTATGCTTGACTAGGTATGGACTCCATGCTGGAGCCGCATACTCCAGGATTGGTCTGACATATGTGGTATATAATGTTCTGAAAGATTCCTTACACAAGTTTCTAAAGGCCGTTCTTATATTAGCCAACCTGGCATATGCTGCTGATGTTATCCTCTTGATATGAGCTTCAGGGGACAGGTCTGGCGTGATATCAATCCACGGGTCTTTCTCTCTCTCTGACTCTTGAAGTATTTCATCTCCCAAATGATACCTTGTATCTGGTCTCCTGCTTCCTACCCCTATCTTCATTACATTATATTTGCTTGGATTAAACTCTAACATCCATTTGTTAGACCATTCCTGCAGCTTGTCCAGGTCTTCTTGAAGCCTCAAGCTGTCCTCCTCTGTCTTAATCCTTCTCATAATTTTGGCGTCGTCAGCAAACATTAAGGGGAATGAGTCTATACCCTCTGGGAGATCATTTACGTATATCAGAAACAGAATAGGTCCAAGCACAGAGCCCTGTGGGACTCCACTGGTGACTTCACGCCATTCTGAGGTCTCACCTCTCACTGTAACTCTCTGCTTCCTATTACTTATGTACTCCCTTATCCACTGGAGCGCCCTACCAGTTACTCCTGCCTGTTTCTCCAGCTTATTCATCAACCTTTTATGGGATACTGTGTCAAAAGGCTTTCCGACAGTCCAAAAAAATGCAGTCCGTCCATCCTTCTCTTTCTTGCTTAATCTTTGTCACCTGATCGTAGAATTCTATCAAGCCTGTAAGGCAAGATTTACCCTCCCTGAACCCATGTTGATGGGTTGTCACGACGTCTCTCTTCTCCAGATGTGTTACTAGGTTTTTTCTCACAATCTTCTCCATCACCTTGCATGGTATACTAGTTAAGGACACTGGCCTGTAGTTCAGTGCCTCTTGTCTGTCACCCTTTTTGTATATTGGTACTACATTAGCAGTCTTCCATATTTCTGGTAGGTCTCCCGTTTCTAGTGTCCTACTATACACTATGGAGAGTGGCAAGCAAAGTGCTCCTGCACACTCTTTCAATACCCATGGTGAGATTCCATCCGGCCCAACAGCTTTTCTCACATCCAGTTCCAATAGGTGCTTCTTGACCTCATCTCTTGTAATTTAGAACCTTTCCAAGGTCACCTGGTTTGCTGCTATCTCTCCTAGCGCCGTGACTTCTCCCTGTTCTATTGTAAAGACCTCCTGGATCCTTTTGTTCAGTTCTTCACAAACCTCTTTGTCATTCTCTGTGTACCTGTCCTCGCCCACCCTAAGTTTCATCACCTGTTCCTTCACTGTTGTCTTCCTCCTGATGTGACTGTGTAGAAGCTTTGGTTCGGTCTTGGCTTTATTAGCTATATCATTTTCATATCTTTTCTCAGCTGCTCTTCTCACACTAACATTCTCGTTCCTGGTTCTCTGGTATCTCTCTCTACTTTCTGGTGTTTTGTTATTACGGAAGTTCCTCCATGCCCTTTTGTTCAGCTCCTTTGCTTTCATACATTCCCTATTAAACCATGGATTCTTCCTTTGCTTCTCTGTTTTTTCTTGTCGGGCTGGGACAAACCTGCTTACAGCCTCCTGACATTTTTGGGTGACAGTTCATCATGTCTTGTACGGATTTGGTACCGAATTCTGTGTCCCAATGTATATCCCATAAGAATTTATTCATCTCCTCATAGTTTCCCTTTCGGTACGCCAGGCCTTTGTTTCCCAGTTCTTTTTTGGGGGTGATAATTCCTAGCTCAGCCAGGTACTCAAAGCTCAATACACTATGATCACTCATTCCCATGGGGGCTTCCAACTTAACTTCCCTTATATCCGACTCATTTAGGGTAAACATCAGATCAAGCAAGGCTGGTTCATCCCCTCCTCTCATTCTCGTGAGTCCCTTGACGTGTTGACTTAGAAAGTTTCTTGTTGCCACATCCTGCAGTTTAGCTCTCCATGTGTCTTGGCCTCCATGTGGGTCTCTGTTCCCCCAATCTATCTTCCCATGGTCGAAGTCTCCCATGATTAGTAGTCTGGATCCGTTCCTGCTAGCCACAAAAGCTCTATCTATTATATTGATGGTGGCCAAGTTGTTTCTATCATATTCCTGTTTGGGTCTTCTGTCATTCGGTGGTGGGTTATATATGACTACTACTATAATTTTTTGTCCCCCAGTTGCTATGGTGCCTGATATGTAGTCACTGAAACCTTCACAGTTCTAAATTACCATCTATTCGAAACTCCAACCTTCTCTTAGTAGCAAAGCTACACCACCTCCTCCTCTTCCTTCTCTCTCTTTCCTCACTACATAGTAGCCATGTGGAAACACTGTGTTTGCTATAGTTTTCGTTAGCTTTGTTTCTGTGAGTGCTATTATGTCTGGGTTTTCTTCTTGTGCCCATTCTCCGAATTCACTTGTTTTATTTGTAATCCCATCTATGTTAGTGTACATTGCCTTGAAGCTCAGTTTCTTCTGTTCATTTTCTTGTCCCTTTCTTGGCGAGCATTATGCTGGTGTGGGAAGCTGTTCCGTGGGAGAGAAGATCTGTGAGATGGTTTGCAGGGTCTCAGGATCTCAGAGGATTTTGGGGTGGGGGGTCGGGGTTTAAGGGAAGGGGGGATTGGTAGGGTGTGGGTTAAGGAGATAAGGGGGGACATGGAGGATACGGGGTTAGGAGGGAGGAGGGATAGGGAGGGTATGGGATGAAAGGGGATGGAAGACAGGGGGGGGGGGAATGGTGGGAGGGGGGACATGATGGGAATGAGGAAGAGGTGACAGGGTCAGAATGGGGTGGGGGGGGGAGGGAGGGTTGGGTGGGGGTAGGTAGGGTGAGGGGAAGGGAGGGTTTCTATGCAGAGGGGGGTGATGGTGTTGCCTTCCTCTCTGGTGTTGCTGGGATGCTGGTTTTGGGTTCCCCTCATGTCTCTAGGACTGTTGTGTTGGGGGCTGTGATTTCCTCATTTGCTCCTCCCTCCCTGTGCTTCATCCTTGCCTCTGCTGCCCTGGCTCTCTCCTCCTTCGTCCTGTCCCTCTGCAGGAATACTTTTTTGTATCCCTCAACATGCTGCAGACGACTCTTCCTTTCGAGAATATCCTTCTTCGTTGTTTCGTTTGTAAACACCACCTTTACAAGCCGGTTTCTGTCCTTGTTGTACCAGCCCAACCTGAAAACCTTCTCAATGTTTTGTTCAGCCCCTTCCATCTGTAACCCCTTCAGTAGCCCATGTACTGCCTCTCTATCCTTGCTATTCCATTATTGTCTGTTGGATCCTTCCTGTTCTTTGATGCCTACAACCACCACTGATCTTTTTCTCTCCAGTAGCTGTGTGTGTATGTGTGTGTGTGTGTGTGTGTGTGTGTGTGTGTGTGTGTGTGTGTGTGTGTGTGTGTGTGTGTGTGTGTGTGTGTGTGTGTGTGTACTCACCTAGTTGTGTTTGTGGGGGTTGAGCACTGGCTCTTTGGTACCGCCTCTCAACCGTCAATCAACAGGTGTACAGATTCCTGAGCCTATTGGGCTCTATCATATCTACACTTGAAACTGTGTATGGAGTCAGCCTCCACCACATCACTTCCTAATGCATTCCATTTGTCAACCACTCTGACAATTAAAAAGTTCTTTCTAATATCTCTGTGGCTCATTTGGGCACTCAGTTTCCACCTCTGTCCCCTTGTGCGTGTGCACCTCGTGTTAAATAGCCTTGTCTTTATCTTCCCTATCAATTCCCTTCAGAATTTTGAATGTAGTGATCATGTCCCCCCTAACTCTTCTGTCTTCCAGCGAAGTGAGGTTTAATTCCCGTAGTCTCTCCTCGTAGCTCACACCTCTCAGCTCGGTTACTAGTCTGGTGGCAAACCTTTGAACCTTTTCCAGTTCAGTCTTATCCTTGACTAGATATGGACTCCATGCTGGGGCTGCATACTCCAGGATTGGCCTGACATATGTGGTGTCGGAAAATCCGACACCATTTAATAATAATATCATACAGACAGATAAGAGCTGTGTTGTATAAACAAGTTACCCATAGAAAACGTAACTTGTAGTGGAATTACCATCTAAAGAAAACGGGATATCATCACCACATACCATTATAATTCACCAGCTATTCTGCTGGGAATTATTCTTAAATACATTAGTCTTTGGACTTTACCATCATAAAAACATCTTATATAAATTAACTTAATTATCAATATTAAAGTAGAGTAAATGTGACCCTTCTATCACTTTCTGAAATCTGGACAAAGTAGGCCAGGCGTGAGGGAGGAGGGGGCAGCCATTGTTGTGTCACCTCCGAGACGTGTGGAGCAAATTCGGCTCCTATCATTCTGGACAATGTCGGCCAGTAACGTCAATAGTATGGAGTGTTAAACAACCATTGTTTATTGAGACCAGAGGCTCACACGGGAGCAAATTCGGCTCCTGTTAATTTTACTTGGACGTAGTGTTATGGAAACCAAAGGTACCATCTCCAACACGATGTCTACAATTCAAGTTAAGTGTCTATCCGAAACCCGTTTATCATTCATTTATGGCCATTAATGTCAGGATATAGGGTGACCCGGTTAGATCGCGAAATCGCCTCATACTAAAGGTAATTAAGCCAGGTCTTCAATGTTCCATATAGTGTTTTCTCTGATATAGCTTGTCATATATAGGATTCTGGCTTCACAGCTAGCGCACTTTTGACAGGTCAAGACGAGGAAGGAAGATTTGTGCACCAGTTACTGGGTGATATGGAAGCTACCTCAAAGAGGATAATTTGGTGTCTACACCCTAGTTATACCTGGTGGACTAACCTGCTGTACTATAAGATAAGGAACCTCTTCAATGTATGTAGTTAATTTTGTAGTTTGATTGGCTGCATATATATATATATATAAACTAATAAACCCCCCCTAATGTGTAGAGGATCGATTTGTGAGATTAAGAGATTATTGCAGAAATACAGTCCACTTATCATTATACAAATCGCTATCGAAGTATATAAATTAACGTAAATATAAATTCTATATATATTCATATAAATTAAATAAATATAAATCTCACAGGTCGGTTCCCACATTATTTGGTCATCTTCGAACCGGATGACGGATTATTTGATCCTTTGAACCCACATTATTTGAAATCATTTAATATATACTGCACTAATGTTCTCAATATAATATTTACTAATTGCCAACCCACAACAGGGTAGGATATGACTAGTTGAACTATTATCGTTCATCCTAGTCCCATTATTACCATAGTCAGTTGTACTATATTGAACAACCTAACACCATTAATGAATGGTCCAGACCCTATTTTGGGTGTAATTTTTATCAACTCGAGTTGAGTTGTGTATATAATAATTTACTTATGATCATTACACCTTTGAGTGATTAATTAGTGTCTGTACCATCCTAGGGTGATATAGAAGAGCTAACCTAAAGGTACTTCCAGTGACACTGGTTTATCACTCAAATCATTAGTGTGTATGATTGTATATATATAATGTGTATTAATTTTAAGTGCTAACCTCTAGTAGAGGTAGGATTATTGCCTAGTGAGTGCAGAATTTAACCCTAGGCTACCATCAGTGCTTGTTCAGTATTATGAGCAGCCCAAATACAAGCCCCACAAGGCTTCACCAACTAGCCAGGATGGATAATGCAGGGAGAATGAAAAGAACCCTTGCAGGTCTTAAAGGCCACTTAACAAGACAGATCAAGAAATGTGAAGATTTGTCACAACAATCAACAGTTGATTATGCTGACCTGGAAAGCTATTATCAAGCAGCTGCAGGTAAATTTGAGCAAATCAAATGCCAAATGGCTGTCCTTGTGGGGACAGACTACTACCATCAATTCATTGGTAGCCCTACTAAATATCAGGGTATAACCATGTTAAACTCTGCAGGAGGTAAATTACTCTCAGGCCCAGTATCAAGCCTGAGGAGACCTATGCCTGCAGATAAACAATACCAGTAGAAATCTAAATTTGTCAGCTGATTATATTTCTCCAGTAGCATTATACTAAGGAGATTACAGCTGACTATAGTAACAGAGGTTGATGTTAGTATCATCATTTAAAGCTGAAGATGAGTTCATGAGGCCTCAGTGGCAAATCAGTGAACAGTAGCCTAAAACAGCTACAAGTCACTGCGACCAATGTCACTGAACCCACTGCAGTCTCAGAACCATACTTTACTTTAATGATGAGCTATTCAATCTTCTGAATCAATTAACTAAATTAAACCCCAATAAATCTGATGACTGATTTGATACATTTATTATTTAATCAAGATGTATTCCATGGGCCTCAGTGTTTATATATCAGTGACCAGTTACCTGAAGAAACTTCAAGTTATATCTGATGTCACTGATCTCATTGCAGTCCCTGAATCATACTTGACTGTAGTACTTGATCACATTCAGTCTTCTGGGTTAAATAATAAGTAATTAGGCTTGAATATTAGCCTTTCAAGAGTTGACAGGGAAATGAAATTGCATTAGACTTCTAACCCCTGCAACTCTAGTACGGGACATCCGTCCTGTACGAACAGACACACAAATGTGTGATTACTAACTACTAACATCAAATTAATCTAATAATTCGAAGGAGGAGTATCGGTGTTCGTCTGTTCTAATTAGGACTTCGACCCGTGAGCAGCCCCTGGGGAATTATGTCGGAAAATCCGACACCATTTAATAATAATATCATACAGACAGATAAGAGCTGTGTTGTATAAACAAGTTACCCATAGAAAACGTAACTTGTAGTGGAATTACCATCTAAAGAAAACGGGATATCATCACCACATACCATTATAATTCACCAGCTATTCTGCTGGGAATTATTCTTAAATACATTAGTCTTTGGACTTTACCATCATAAAAACATCTTATATAAATTAACTTAATTATCAATATTAAAGTAGAGTAAATGTGACCCTTCTATCACTTTCTGAAATCTGGACAAAGTAGGCCAGGCGTGAGGGAGGAGGGGGCAGCCATTGTTGTGTCACCTCCGAGACGTGTGGAGCAAATTCGGCTCCTATCATTCTGGACAATGTCGGCCAGTAACGTCAATAGTATGGAGTGTTAAACAACCATTGTTTATTGAGACCAGAGGCTCACACGGGAGCAAATTCGGCTCCTGTTAATTTTACTTGGACGTAGTGTTATGGAAACCAAAGGTACCATCTCCAACACGATGTCTACAATTCAAGTTAAGTGTCTATCCGAAACCCGTTTATCATTCATTTATGGCCATTAATGTCAGGATATAGGGTGACCCGGTTAGATCGCGAAATCGCCTCATACTAAAGGTAATTAAGCCAGGTCTTCAATGTTCCATATAGTGTTTTCTCTGATATAGCTTGTCATATATAGGATTCTGGCTTCACAGCTAGCGCACTTTTGACAGGTCAAGACGAGGAAGGAAGATTTGTGCACCAGTTACTGGGTGATATGGAAGCTACCTCAAAGAGGATAATTTGGTGTCTACACCCTAGTTATACCTGGTGGACTAACCTGCTGTACTATAAGATAAGGAACCTCTTCAATGTATGTAGTTAATTTTGTAGTTTGATTGGCTGCATATATATATATATAAACTAATAAACCCCCCCTAATGTGTAGAGGATCGATTTGTGAGATTAAGAGATTATTGCAGAAATACAGTCCACTTATCATTATACAAATCGCTATCGAAGTATATAAATTAACGTAAATATAAATTCTATATATATTCATATAAATTAAATAAATATAAATCTCACAGGTCGGTTCCCACATGTGGTATACAATGTTCTGAATGATTTTTTACACACGTTTCTGAATGCCGTTCGTATGTTAGCCAGCCTGGCATATGCCGCTGATGTTATTCTCTTGATATGTGTTGCAGGAGACAGGTCTGCCGTGATATCAACCCCCAAGTCTTTTTCTTTCTCTGACTCCTGAAGAATTTCCTCTCCCAGATGATACCTTGTATCTGGCCTCCTACTCCCTACACCTATCTTCATTACATTACATTTGGTTGGGTTAAACTCTAACAACCATTTGTTCGACCATTCCTTCAGCTTGTCTAGGTCTTCTTGAAGCCTGAAACAGTCCTCTTCTGTTTTAATCCTTCTCATAATTTTGGCATCGTCCGCAAACATTGA
The DNA here is from genome assembly GCF_040958095.1 of Procambarus clarkii. NCBI lineage: Eukaryota > Metazoa > Arthropoda > Malacostraca > Decapoda > Cambaridae > Procambarus > Procambarus clarkii. The sequence goes on along the minus strand of NC_091213.1, from coordinate 31,124,027 downwards.
GAGAAATAAATCGATACCCTCCGGGAGATCATTTACATATATTAGAAACAAGATAGGACCGAGTACAGAGCCCTGTGGGACTCCACTGGTGACTTCACGTCAATCGGAGGTCTCACCCCTCACCGTAACTCTCTGCTTCCTATTGCTTAGGTACTCCCTTATCCACTGGAGCACCTTACCAGCTACACCTGCCTGTCTCTCCAGCTTATGTACCAGCCTCTTGTGCGGTACTGTGTCAAAGGCTTTCCGACAATCCAAGAAAATGCAGTCCGCCCAGCCCTCTATTTCTTGCTTAATCTTTGTCACCTGATCGTAGAATGCTATCAAGCCTGTAAGGCAAGATTCACCCTCCCTGAACCCATGTTGGCAATTTGTCACAAAGTCCCTTCTCTCCAGATGTGTTACCAGATTTTTTCTCACGATCTTCTCCATCACCTTGCATGGTGATGGAGAAATGTGTGTGTGTGTGTGTGTGTGTGTGTGTGTGTGTGTGTGTGTGTGTGTGTGTGTGTGTGTGTGTGTGTGTGTGTGTGTGTGTGTGTGTGTGTGTACTCACCTAATTGTACTCACCTAATTGAGCTTGCGGGGGGTGAGCTTTGGCTCTTTGGTCCCGCCTCTCATCTGTCAATCAACTAGTGTACAGATTCCTGAGCCTACTGGGCTCTATCATATCTTCATTTGAAACTGTGTATGGAGTCAGCCTCCACCACATCACTTCCTAGTGCATTCCATTTATTAACTACTCTGACACTGAAAAAATTCTTTCTAACATCACTGTGGCTCATCTGGGTACTAAGTTTCCACCTGTGTCCCCTTGTTTGTGTCCCACCCGTGCTGAAGAGTTTGTCTTTGTCCACCCTGTCAATTCCCCTGAGAATTTTGTAGGTGGTTATCATGTCTCCCCTTACTCTTCTGTTTTCTAGGGATGTGAGGTTCAGCTCCTTTAGCCTTTCATCGTATCTCAATCCTCTCGCGTACCACCCGTGTGATACCTCGCGTACCACCTCGCGTACCACCCTCTCTGTGGTGTGTATGTGTGTGTGTGTGTGTGTGTGTGTGTACTCACCTATTTGTACTCACTTATTTGTTGTTTTAAGGATCGACCATTGACTCTTGAATCACCCCTTTCGAGCCATCGGTTGTTTACAGCATTGACTTTGGTCCTATTTCCTTATCATACCTAAAAGGAGAATTGCCAAAAATTTGGAAGACGGCTAATGTAGTCCCGATATACAAGTAGAGGGATAGACAAGAGGCACTGAACTACAGACCAGTGTCCCTAACTTGAATACCATGCAAGCTTATGGAGACGATTGTGCAAGAAAAAGCTTGTGGAACATCTAGAGCGAAAGATTTTTGTAACACAGCATCAACATGAGTTCAGGGATGGCAAATTCTGACGCACAGGATTAATTGAATTCTACAATCAAGTAACAATAATCAGGCAAGAAAGCGAGGGGTGGGCAGACTGCATATTTTTGGATTGGCAGGAACCCTTTGACACAGTACCACACAAGACGCTAGTGAAAAAGATGGAGATGCAGGCAGGAGTGAGAGGGAAGGATAAAGGATATTGGATAAATATTGTATATTGGATAAAGGAGTACCTAAGGAACAGAAGGCAGCGAGTCACTGTGAGGAGGTGAGGCCTCAGATTGGCGAGACCTCACCAGTGGAGTCCCATAGGGTTCAGTGCTTGAACCTATACTGTTTCACATACATGTAAATGATCTCCCAGAGTGTATAGAATTTCCTCTCATTGTTTGCTGATGATGCAAAAATTATGAGAGGATTAAAACAGAGGATGATAGTATGATGCTACAAGATGACCTGGACAGACTGAATGAATGGTCCAACAAATAGCTACTAAAGTTCAACCCGAATAAATGCAAAGTCATGAAACTAGGCAGTGGAAACAGGAGGCCAGACACAGGATACCGAATGGAAAATGAAGTACTTCATGAAATGAACAGAGCGAAAGATCTAATAGTTGATATCACACCAAACCTGCCTCCTGAAGCCCACATAAAAAGAATTACATCTGCGACATACACGAGACTGGCTAACATCAGAACAGCCTTCAGGAACCTGTGTAAGGAATCATTCAGAACCTTGTACACAGCATATGTAAGACCAATCCTGGAGTATGCGGCCTTAGCATGGAGCCCGTACCTTTTCAAGCAGAAAACGAAGCTGGAAAAACGTTCAGAAGTATGCCATTAGCCTAGTCCCAGAACTAGGAGGCAAGAGGTACGAGGAAAGGCTGCGCGAAATGCTCCTCACGACACTGGAAAACAGAAAAGTAAGGGAAGACATGATTACTTCCTACAAAACTCTCAAAGGAATTGACAGGGTAGATATGGATAAACTTTTAACACGGGTGGTACGCGAACAACGGGACACAGGTGGAGACTGAGTACCCAAATGAGCCACAGGGACGTTAGAAAGAACTTTTTCAGTGTCAGAGGTGGAACGCCATTAGGCAGTGATGTGGTGGAGGCAGACCCCATTCACAGTTTCAAATGTAGATATGATAGGGCCCAGTAGGCTCAGGCAACTATACATCAGTTGATTGACGGTTGAGAGGCGGGACCAAAGAGCCAGAGCTCAATCCCCACAAGCACAACTAGGTGAGTACAAAGTACAGCACACACACACACTGGGAGTCCAAGATAATGTAAGAATCATGCCCCAAGTGAATATGAATGTCATGATATCAACGCTTTCTATAGAGTGAGAGGTGGTGATATCGTCGCCATCTATGGACCTGCACTTCAACTCCAAGGCATTAGGAGAGACAAACACAACGCCATCTATTGATAGAGGTGTGCTGTCTGTGAAAGGCTCCAATTAAGTACCGCAGTTAAGAGGTGAGGTCGATGATGATGACCTCTGGTGAGTGAAATAACGCTATCAACGCCATCTAGATTATGCAACTGATTATATTTACGGTTTCTCGGTAAAAGGTTGACATCCTGTGTTCTCAGTATATACTTTCTGTCTGACTAATTATTTTGTCCACAGAGGTGACGTGGAAAGTCTATTGTGCAGTGGAAATCAGTTCATCTCGGGCAGTCTAGATCTCTTGACTTGTTCATGAGAGGACAGGTTGCCGCAGTCGGTAGTAAGCAGTGTGATGGTTGTTATACTTATGAAGTGTTGTGTGGATTAACGTACCGGGGATTTGGACAAGAGGAGTTACAAGACTACAGTAGTGGCCATCTGCTGAGAAGTGCTGCTAGTGTGTTGCTAAAGCCCTCTGCCAGTGTCTTTCTGGAGAGCAGATGTGGGGTATTGGGACATTGTGACGATACGGTGTGTGGACTGGCCCATGTTGAGGAAGGTGAACTCGCCAGTGATGACCATTGAGCGTGGACGTGTACTGGAAGATAGTGGACTCGCCGGGTTTTGAAGAAACAGATATATTGAGTGTTCTCTATACAATATATCTGCGGTTATACTACCCGCAGATATATTGAGTGTTCTATGTGAAAGCGACAATGTGTACATAAGTGTAGTTATATTTCGATAGATAATATGTTGGTGAAGGTGTAATTGTGTCTTGTTTACCCCCTTTATTCCCTGCACTATTACTAGCTACCACCAATTCTTGAGGACTAACCATTGACTTTGGGTGGGATCATACAAGAGGCTCTAAGAAACATTGGGCAGAAAGAACCCGGTTACTGGCTCCAGCAGGCCGTACCCATAAGACACTCAAGAGCCTCATGTTCATAGGTGTAATCTAAGAGAGCGAGAATAATTGAGCGTTGGATATTGAAATCTATATAAATAAAAATGGAAATGTTCTTTTGATCATAATCGCTAATCTCCGAAATTTCTTCACCGATTGCTTTGAAATTTTCACACGTCGTTCCATTCGCATCCCAGGGTTTTTTTATATGCATACTATATAGATGTTATGTCTGTGACGGGGAAAAAACATGATTTTTTGAAAAACTGTGTTTTTTATGTGAGGGAAATCTTCAAAACCTCTTTATCGATTGATTTGAAATTTTGACACAACGTTGCATTCGAATAGATGCATGTTTTTATAAACCTACTACATAGATGCCACACCTGTGACAGGTAAAAACATGTTTTTTTTTTAAACAGCACCATCTGTTGCACATAATAGCAACACACACACACACACACACACACTGTATTAAATATGTTACAATTCCATTTCAACGGTTCCGATTGCATTGATAATTTTCATAGATTACGATTTATTTTCATTTTGATTTAATTATTTTGTGTGACATTGCATTGGAATTAAGCTGTTTTGTTTACCATACCGTTCATTTTGTAAGTATAAGTATAGATGTCACACATATGACAGGTAAAATCATTCTTATTTTAAGAAACAGTGCCATCTGTTGCACATAAGAGCAACGCATACTATTCTAAATATATTACGAATCCATTTCAATGTTTACGATTGCATTGACAAATTGAATTTCAACGATTTTGATTTAATTATTTTGTGACATTACGTTGGAATTGAGCTGTGTTGTTTACCATTTCATTCATTTCGTGAGTATAGTTTTTTCAGTTTTTTAATTTCGTTTTTTTAACTGTTTTTCTTATTTCAGTGATGGTAACTTTAGATCATTTCATGTTCCCAATGTTCTGATGGGAACATAATATCATTTGGGAATGCATTAGACAAGGGAGTGGGGAATGGTGGAGAGGACGAGGGGATGGGTGTGGGGGATGGTGGGGAAGGATGAGGGGACAGGGGGAGGGGGTAATGGTGGGGAGGACAAATGGACAGGGAGTTGGGGATGGTGGGGGTAAGAGATGACAGGGAAATGGAGAATGGTAGGAGGATAATAGGACAGGGACGTGGGGTATGGTGAGGAGGACGAGGAGACGGGGGAGGAGGGAATGGTTAGGAGGACGAGGGGACAGTGGAGTGGGGGATTGTGGGGAGGACAAAGGGAAGGGGTGTGGGGAATGGTGGGGAGGACGAGTGGACAGGGAGGGGGGAATGCTGGGGAGGACTGGGAGACAGGGGAAAGGTTGCTGTGACTCAGCAACGCACACGCGTTGCTGAGCCACAGCAACGCGTGGCTGGGTACATCTAGTTTTCTTAAAAATATTGATTTCTGAACCATCATTTTTCATCATTATAAACGTAAATGAGTGTAAACGAACGCATTCAATATCATAGCCTCAAGAAATAGTTTTGAAATTAGTTTTTCAGTAAAGATTATAAAGGAAGACATAAGAACACAGGGTAAGTGCATCATCCATTACCTGGTGCAAGTCGAGGTTCCCAGAAAGCCATTAGTGGAGCGGAGGTGGTGTGGAAGGCTTCATGTATCTCAGTTAAGCAATAGTGTACAGGAAGAGGTCGACAAACACTGAGAATGGCGCGGCGCGCTACTGAGGAAATACTCTGTTTTATTGTGTTAAAGCTGCGCCTGCCGTGCCTTCCTGCATGCCTGTCTTACTGATTGCTCTGTCTACCTCTATGTGTGTGTGTGTGTGTGTGTTTGTGTGTGTGTGTGTGTGTGTGTGTGTGTGTGTGTGTGTGTGTGTGTGTGTGTGTGTGTGTGTGTGTGTGTGTGTGTGTGTGTGTGTGTACTCGCCTATTTGTTCCTGCAGGATCGAGCTGTAGCTCTTAGATCCCCGCTTTTCTAGCCGTTGGTTGTGTAATGAAATGACTCCTGACCAATTTCCCTATTATCTCCGCTTTTAAAGTTATGGATGGAGTTAGCCTCTACTCTCTGTTCCCTTAGGTCATGCCATATACTCACTATCCGCACGCTAAAAGAAAACTTTCTAACATCTTTATGACACATCAGGGTCTCAGGCTTCCATCCGTGACCCCTTGTTCTGTTGTTATTCATTTATAACATTTCCTCAGTTTCCATCTTGTCAATCCTTGTAAGTATGTTATACGTCTGTAACATGTCCCCCTCTCTCCCTCCTTTCTAATGTCATCAGGTTTACTTCCTTCAGTCAGTTTTTTTTTTTTTTTGTGTGTGTGTACTCACCTAGGTGTGCTTGCGGGGTTCAGCTATGGCTCTTTGGTCCCCCCTCTAAACTGTCAATGAACTGGTGTACAGGTTCCTGAGACTATAGGGCTCTATCATATCTACACTTGAAGCTGTGTATGGAGTCAACCTCCACCACGTCACTTCCCTAATGCATTATATTTATCAAACATTCTGATACTGAAAAAGTTCTTTCTAATATCTCTGGCTCATTTGGGTACTCAATTTCCACCTGTGACACTTAGTGTGTATGCCCCTTGGGTTAAATAGCATGTCCTTATCTACCTTATCACAATTTCTTTGGGAATCTTGTATGTGGTAATCATGTCCCCCCTAACTCTTCTCTCTTCCAGCCACATGAGGTTTACCTCCCGTAGTTTCTCTTCGTTTCTCATACCTCTCAGCTCGGGTACTAGTCTGTTGGCAAACCGTTGAACTTTTTCCAGTTTAGTCTTGTCCTTGACTAGATATGGACTTCTTGCTGGACCTGCATACTCCAGGATTGGTATAGTGTATGTGCTATACAAAGTTCTGGATGATTCCTTACACAATTTTCTTAATACCGTTCTTATGTTGGCCAATCTGGCGTATGCCGCTGATGTTATCCTCTTGATATGGGCTTCAGGGGACAAGTCGGGCGTGATATCAACCCCAAGTCTTTCTTTCTGTCTCTTGAAGAATTTCATCTCCCAAATGATACCTTGTATCCGGTCTCCTGCTCCCTACACCATTCTTCATGACATTACATTTCCTTGGGTTAAACTCTAACAACCACTTATTCGACCATTCCTTCAGTTTGTCTTGGTCATCTTGAAGCCTCAATCTGTCCTTCTATGTCTTAATCCTTCTCATAAATTTGACATCGTCAGTAAACATTCAGAGAAATGACATACCCTCTGGGAGATCATTTACGTATATCAGAAACAGGATAGTTCCGAGTACAGAGCCCTGTGGGACCCAACTGGTAGCTTGACGCCAATCTGAGGTCTCATCCCTCACTAACTCTCTGCTTCCTGTTGCTTAGGTATTCCCTTATTCACTGGAGCACCTTACCAGTCACTCCTGCTTGTCTCTCCAGTTTATGCACCAGCCTCTTATAGGGTATTGTGTCAAAGGCTTTCTGACAGTCCAAGAAAATGCAGTCTGCCCAACCTTCTCTCTCTTGCTTAATCTTTGTCACCTGGTACTAGAACTCTATTAAGCAAGATTTACCCTCCCTGAACACTTTGTCACGAAGTTCCATCTCTCCAGATGATTACTAGGTTTTTTTCTCACGATCTTCTCCATCACCTTGCATGGTATGCAAGTCAAGGAGACTGGGCTGTAGTTCAGTGCCTCTTCATTGTTACCCTTTTTGAATATTGGGAACACATTAGCCGTCTTCCATATTTCTGGTAGGTCTCCCGTCTCCAGGGACCTACTATACACTATGGAGAGTTGCAAGCAGAGTACCTCTGCACACTCATTCAATACCCATGGTGATATCCCGTCTGGACCAACAGCCTTTCTCACATCCAGATCCAGCAGGTGTCTCTTGACCTCCTCTCTCGTAATTTCGATCCCTTCCAAGGCCGTCTGGTTTACTACCCCCTCTCCTAGCGCGGTGATCTCACCTTGTTCTATTGTGAAGACCTCCTGGAACCTCTTGAGTTCCTCACACACCTCTTTGTGATTCTGTGTATACCTGTCCGCGCCTGTTCTAATTTCATTACCTGTTCTTTCACTGTTGTTTTCCTCCTGACGGGACTGTGTAGTAGCTTTGGTTCGGTCTTTGCTTTGCTTGCGATATCATTTTCATAATTTTTCTCTGCTTCTCTTCTCACACTAACATACTCATTCCTGGCTCTTTGGTATCTTTCTCGCTCTCTGCTTTCTGGTGTTCTGTTATTTCGGAAGTTCCTCCACGCTTTTTTGTTCAGTTCCTTTGCTTCCATACATGCCCTATTAAACCATGGATTCTTCTTTTGCTTTTCGGATTTTTCCTTTTGGGCCGGGATAAACCTGTTAACTGTCTCCTGACATTTTTAGGTGACATAGTCCATCATGTCTTGTACAGACATAGCTCTGAGGTCTGTGTCACATGGTATATCCCTTAAGAAACTTCTCATCTCATAATTTCCCTTTCGGTATGCCAGCCTTTTGTTTCCTAATTCTTTTCGGTGGGAGATAAATCCTAGCTCTACCAGTTACTCAAAGATCAATACACTGTGATCACTCATTCCCAATGGTGCTTCCAACCTAATTTCCCTTATATCCCACTCATTTAGGGTAAATATCACATCAAGCATGGCTGGTTCATTTTTCCCTCTCATTCCTGTTGGTCCCTTAATGTGTTGGCTTAGAAAGTTTCTTGTTACCACATCAAGCAGCTTAGCTCTCCATGTATCTGGTCCTCCATGTGGTTCTCTGTTCTCCCAATCTATCTTCCTGTGGTTGAGGTCTCCCATGATTAGTAGTCCAGGTCCATTCCTGCTAGTGACAGTAGCTGCTCTCTCTATTATGTTAATAGTGGCCATGTTGTTTTTAATTTGGTGGTGGATTATGTATGACTACGACTATAATTTTTTGTCCTCCAGTTACAATGGTTCCTATTATGTAGTCACTGAAACCTTCACAGCCCTGAATAACCATCTCCTCAAAATCCCAGCCGTTTCTTACCAGCAAAGCTACACCACCACCTCCGCTTTCTTCTCTCTCTTTCCTCACAACACAGTAGTCCTGTGGGAACACTGCATTTGTTATGGTTTTCGTTAGCTTTGTTTCTGTGAGTGCTATTATGTCTGGGGTTTCTTCTAGTACCCATTCTCCAAGTTTATTTGCTGTATTTGTAATTCCATCTATGTTAGTGTACATTGCCTTGAAGCTCACATTCTTCTGTCCCTTCTCATATCGCCTCTTTGGTTAGTGTTCTGCTGATGATGGATGCTGTTCCATAGGTGTGGTGATTTGTGAGGTGGATAACAGGGTCTCAGAGGATACTGGGGTGAGCGATGGGGGTTCAAGTGAAGGGAGACAGGGAGGGTATGGGATGAAAGGGGAGGAAGGACAGGAAGGAAAAGGGGGAGGGTGGACATGGTGGGAAGAGGGGAGGCAGCAGGGTGGGAATGGGGTGTGGGGGGGGGGAGGGAGATTTGGCTGAGCATTTGAGTGGGGGCAAGGAGGGTTTGGGGTAGGGGGGAGGTTATATAAAGGAGGGTGATGGGGTGGCCCTCCCCAAAGTGTTACTGGGATACTGGTTGTGGGTTCCCCCCTCACCTCTGGGGATGTTGTGTTGTTTTGTGTTGAAATTATTGCAGATGGAGGAAAGACTCAAGGTAACTACAGAAGCACCATACTGCCCCCCAGAACTCAAAGCAGCAGCTAAGAGTCATCATGATAATAAGGAGATAGTCGTCAGGAAAGGTGACAAGTCGCCAATAAACGTTATTCTTAAAAAAGATAAATATATGGCCAAAATTAACTTCATACTCTCTGACCAAACTAAACACCAAAGGGTAACGAAGGACACTACAGCCGAATTGAAAAGAAGGTAAACAGATTGATTGAAACTGTGAATGCAAAGAAATCTGGACTCCACCTGCCAAAGGTTATTGGGAATACAATCCTGGTTATGCATATGGGAATGTCAAGACACACAAGCCTGGAAACCCACTTCTACCAATCATCAGCCAGATACCCACACCCACATACAGGTTATCTTGAGGTTATCTTGAGATGGTTTCGGGGCTTAGCGTCCCCACGATCCGGTCCTCGACCAGGCCTCCTTTTTGTTGCACACCTCTCCCAGGAAGTAGCCCGTAGCAGCTGTCTAACTCCCAGGTACCTATTTACTGTTAGGCAACAGGGGCATCAGGGTGAAAGAAACATTTTGCCCATTTGTCTTCCCCTCCACCAGGGATTGAACCTGGAACCTCAGGACTACGAATTCGGAGCGCTGTCCAGTCAGCTGTGAGGCGCCCCCATACAGACTGACTAAGCAACTCAACTGCTTGCTGACTCGTACGTACTTTGTGCTTTCAGCCTGAAGTCTCCAAAGGAATTTGTTGACTCACTGCGGGGAGCATGGGCTCCAGCGATAAGAGCCTCGTTGGATAGAGTCACTGTTTACCAACGTACCTGTGGATAGTGGACAGAGTCTATCGTGATCCTGCTTATACTCCTCTTGACATACCAGAAAACATACTAAGAAAGCTACTCCAAGCCTGCATTAAAGAGGCACCCTTCTTGAGTCCAGATGGGCACATGAATAAGCACGTAGATGGGGTCGCCATGCGTCATCGCCTAGGTGTCCTTTTTGCGAACTTCTACATGGGCACTATCGAGCAGAGGATCTTAGTTGACATGGACATGAAACCCATTATATACTGCAGGTATGTTGATGAGATTTTTTTGCAAGTACCTGACGTCAGACGTCTGCAGTAGCCGAAGGAGGCATTCGAGCAGAATTCTATGTTAAGATTCACTTACGAGGTGGAGAATGATGGAAAACTGCCCTTTCTAGACGTAACAGTCACGGAAAGGAACGGAGGCTTCCACACTGCACTCTACACTAAGGAAACAAACATTGGAATGTGCCTCAATGCCAATAGTGACTGCCCAGACAAGTATGAGAGGAGTGTTGTTAACGCTTATGTCGACTGGGCTGACAGTTGGGCGCCTGACAGCTGGGTGGACAGTGCTTCGGACTCGAAGTCCTGAGGTTCCGGGCTCGATCCCCGGTGGAGGTGGAGACAATGGGCAAAATGTTTCTTTCACCCTGATGGCCCTTTTACCTAGCAGTAAATAGGTACCTGGGGGATAGACAGCTTCTACGGGCTGCTTTCTGGGGGGGGGGTGTAACAAAAAAGAGGCCTGGTTGAGGACCGGGTCGCTTGGACACTTAGATCCGAAATCATCTAAAGATAACATCAAGACAAGATACCTCTGAGTCACAGCTCAGCATGCAAGCAAGTCGATGAAGAACTCTATAGGGTAAGGCAGGTCCTAGTCAACATTGGCTTTTCTAACGGTTATGTTAAAGGCGTCATAAAAAGAAAAGTGAAATGCCATGCAACCTCGGAAGAGTCAACAAACACAACATCTGTACCCCCTATTAGACTGTTTTACAGGAACTTCTTTTCGACGGCTCATAAAATAGAGGAAGGGGTCCTGAAAGATATCATTGATAGGAACGTTAAATATGACCGAAAAAGTAAGATTAATAATTCTAACACGAATTTTCTCTATCTTTCTTACGTTTCTTTTCACTGTTGATGGTAATTCAAAGATCAATTCTCCAAAATTCATTTTTATTTCTAGTTATATTATATATATATATATATATATATATATATATATATATATATAAATATATATATATATATATATAATATATATATATATATAATATATATATATTATATATATATATATATATATATATATATATATATATATATTATATATATATATATATATATATATATATATATATATATATATATATATATATATATATATATATATGTATGTATATATATATATATATATATATATATATATATATATATATATATATATATATATATATATATATATATATATATATATAATATGTGTGTGTGTGTGTGTGTGTTTGTGTGTGTGTGTGTTTGTGTGTGTATATCACGAAAATAAACACGTGATTAAAAATGTGACAGTCTCAGACCACGGAGAAAAATTGAAACAGGAATTTCCTTAAGTACTTTCGTGTATTAGTACATCTTCAGAAGGAGAAGAATACATCTTCACTCCTTCTGAAGATGTATTAATATCTGAAAGTAATTAAGGAAATTCCTGTTTCAATCTTCCTCCGTGGTCTGACACTGTCACATTTTTAGAAAAAGTGTTTATTTTCATGATATACACACACAAAAACACACACAGTGAATTAGTGAACTGTCACACAACGATACAGTGACTGACTCCAGAGCTTTGTGTAGACAGAGAAGAACCGACCTCATCAATCTACCAGCACTTAGTGTATCACCTAGTGGGAGACAATGACGGATAACCATCGTCATCATACATCGTCCTTACTCATCTGGTTGTGTGAGCGGGAGGAGTCTGGTATGTACCCCCTCTCTGGTCAATTAATCAGGTGTACAGATTGTGGTAAAATATTATCAAATTCTTGTTCAGGATACCATATATATTTAAAAATCTCAGGGTGGCTCATTTAGGCAGAGGTAACGCATAAGGGATATCTTGACACATACACGCACGCCCGCCCACGTACGTATACACGCACACAAGTGTGCACACTTTAAAACATTCACACACACACACACATGCACACACGCACACAATAGTTCAGTCAGGGAAAAAGGCATTAACACCTGGGATCAGGACCTTACTATCCCCCCACCTCTTGACCCCCCCATCTGACCTGACCTGACTGGTCGCCATCTCTGCCCCCCCCCCACCCCCAGTCCCCCTCATTGCCCATACACACACTCTTCCCCTCCCACTCTCTCCCTCTCCCACTCCCTCTCTCCCACTCTCTCTCTCTCTCCCACTCTCTATCTCTCCACCTATCTCTCTCCTGCTCTCTCTCTCTCTCTCTCTCTCTCTCTCTCTCTCTTTTTCCTTCTCCCTCCCTCTCTGCCCACACACACACACACACACACACACACACACACACACACACACACACACACACAAGTCAGTGTCCTTGACTTGTATACCATGCAAGGTGATGGAGAAGATCGTGAGAAAAAACCTGGTAACACATCTGGAGAGAAGGGACTTCGTGACAAATCGCCAACATGGATTCAGGGAGGGTAAATCTTGCCTTACAGGCTTGATAGAATTCTACGATCAGGTGACACAGATTAAGCAAGAAAGAGAGGGCTGGGCGGACTGCATTTTCTTGGATTGTCGGAAAGCCTTTGACACAGTACCGCATAAGAGGCTGGTACATAAGCTGGAGAGACAGGCAGGTGTAGCTGGTAAGGTGCTCCAGTGGATAAGGGAGTATCTAAGCAATAGGAAGCAGAGAGTTACGGTGAGGGGTGAGACCTCCGATTGGCGTGAAGTCACCAGTGGAGTCCCACAGGGCTCTGTACTCGGTCCTATCTTGTTTCTGATATATGTAAATGATCTCCCGGAGGGTATCGATTCATTTCTCTCAATGTTTGCGGACGATGCTAAAATTATGAGAAGGATTAAAACAGAAGAGGACTGTTTGAGGCTTCAAGAAGACCTAGACAAGCTGAAGGAATGGTCGAACAAATGGTTGTTAGAGTTTAACCCAACCAAATGTAATGTAATGAAGATAGGTGTAGGGAGCAGGAGGCCAGATACAAGGTATCATCTGGGAGAGGAAATTCTTCAGGAGTCAGAAGACTTGGGGGTTGATATCACGCCAGACCTGTCTCCTGCAGCACATATCAAGCGGATAACATCAGCGGCATATGCCAGGCTGGCCAACATACGAACGGCATTCAGAAACTTGTGTAAAGAATCATTCAGAACTTTGTATACCACATATGTCAGGCCAATCCTGGAGTATGCAGCCCCAGCATGGAGTCCATATCTAGTCAAGGATAAGACTAAACTGGAAAAGGTTCAAAGGTTTGCCACCAGACTAGTACCCGAGCTGAGAGGTATGAGCTACGAGGAGAGACTACGGGAATTAAACCTCACTTCGCTGGAAGACAGAAGAGTTAGGGGGGACATGATCACCACATTCAAGATTCTGAAGGGGATTGATAGGGTTGATAAAGACAGTCTATTTAACACAAGGGGAACACGCACAAGGGGACACAGGTGGAAACTGAGTGCCCAAATGAGCCACAGAGATATTAGAAAGAACTTTTTTAGTGTCAGAGTGGTTGACAAATGGAATGCATTAGGGGGTGATGTGGTGGAGGCTCACTCCATACACAGTTTCAAGTGTAGATATGACAGAGCCCGATAGGCTCAGGAATCTGTACACCTGTTGATTGACGGTTGAGAGGCGGGACCAAAGAGCCAGAGCTCAACCCCCGCAAACACAACTAGGTGAGTACAACTAGGTGAGTACACACACACACACACACACAGGGGGCCTCGTAGCCTGGTGGATAGCGCGCAGGACTCGTAATTCTGTGGCGCGAGTTCGATTCCCGCACGAGGCAGAAACAAATGGGCAAAGTTTCTTTCACCCTAAGTGCCCCTGTTATCTAGCAGTAAATAGGTACCTGGGAGTTAGACAGCTGTCTCGGGCTGCTTCCTGGGGTGTGTGTGTGTGGTGTGGGAATAAAAAAAAAAAAAAAAAAAAAAAAAAGTTATTAGTAAACAGTTGATTGACAGTTGAGAGGCGGGCCGAAAGAGCAAAGCTCAACCCCCGCAAAATCACAACTAGTAAACACAACTAGTAAACACACACACACACACACACACACACACACACACACACACACACACACACACACACATATACACACATATACACACACATACACACACACCTCCCCCCCCCTCTCTCCCTCACCCGTTCTCTCCCTCACCCGCTCTCTCCCTCTCCATCTCTCTCCCTCTCCTCTCGCTCCCTCTCTCCCTCCCGCCTCTCTCTCCATCTCCTCCCCCCCCCCCTCCCCTTCTATTTTCTTCTCACTTCAGTGGAAGGGTTTGATCCCCCCCACCCACCCATTTATCTCTCCCTTTATCACTCCCTTCTCTCTCTCTCTTTCTCTCTCTCTCTTTCTCTCTCCCTCTTCCTCTCTCTCTCTCTCCCTCCCCCATCCCGCTCTGCCCTCCTGACAAATCCTATCACGAAACAACTATAAGAACAGAGTCGAGCATGGCAGCCAGAGGTACCAGGGGAACAGGGAAGAGCCAAGGTGACGAAATGAAGGAAATGTTCGCCCAGTTTCTGGAGGACATCAAGAGTGAGATGCAAGAAATGATGCAGGAAATGAAGAATGAAATAAGCAACCTGAAAAGAGAGCTGACAGCAGCAAATGAGGAGATTAGAGCCCTCAAAGAGAATGGTATCGAGGCTGAGACTCAGAAAATCATCCAGGGAGAAGGTGGTAATAGTTTTTTTGGATGAGAATGCCACATTAAAAGCAACATTTGTAGAAATACTAAAAAAAATAACTCTGAAGTAATGACTGCAGTGATGGAGGTGGCCATGAAAGCAGCCACCTCACAGGAGGCAGCATGCTCCACTAGCTAACTGCTGGAAAGGAACAGATCAGGGTTGCTGTGGGTATTAAAGAGCATGAAGGCTCTAATAGAACAGAGTGGAATGACAAGGACAAAGCAGCAGTGAATGAAGTACTAAAGGCACTTGATATAGAAGGGGCTGAGCATAGCATTGAGAAGGTTTTCAGGCTAGGTTGGTACAACAAAGACCGAGACCGAGTGACAAAGATAGTGTTTGCAAACGAGAGCACAAAGGAGAAGATTCAATCAAGGAAGAGCTCCATGAAAAACGTGGGAAAATTCAAAAATGTATTCCTCCAGCGAGACATGACAAGGGAGAAGAGACCCGTGGTGGCAGAAGCAAGGAAGAGGCGCAGGGTGAGAGGGGAAAAACAGGAAGTCACAGCTCCCAACACAACACCCCCAGAGGCGAGGGGGGAACCCACAACCAGCAACCCAGTAACACCAGAGAGGGAGGACAATCCCGCCACCCTCCTCTGCATAGAAAACCCCCCTATCCCAAACCCTCCCTGCCCCCTCCCCCCACACTCAATCCCCACCCTTCTACCCCTCCCTTCCTCCCGCCATGTCCTCCCTCCCCCCCTATCCTTCCCGTCATCCCTCCCCCCCTTTCCTTCCCGTCATCCCTCCCCTTTCACCCCATACCCTCCCTCTCCCTCCCCCTTCACTGGATCCCCCGCCCCTCATCCAAGTATCCTCTGAGACCCTGTTATCCACCTCACAGGTCCTCACACCCATGGAACAGCCTCCCCCACCAGCAGAACACTCACCAAGGATGCGATTTGAGAAGGGACAGAAGAAAGTGAGCCTCAAAGCGATGTACACTAACATAGATGAAATTACAAATAAAGCAAATGAGCTTGGAGAGCGGGTACTAGAGGAAACCCCAGACATAACAGCCCTCACAGAAACAAAGATCACGAAAACTATAACAAACGCAGTGTTCCCACAGGACTATTACGTTATGAGGAAAGAGAGGGAAGGAAGAGGTGGGGGTGGTGTAGCTCTGCTGGTAAGAAAAGGCTGGGATTTTGAGGAGATGGATATTCAGGGCTGTGAAGGTTTCAGTGACTACATAGCAGGTACCGTAACAAATGGAGGGAAAAAATTTATAGTCGTAGTCATATATAATCCACCACCAAATGACAGAAGACCTAGACAGGAATATGATAGAAACAACATGGCCACCATTAACATAATAGAAAGAGCAGCTTCTTTTGCTAGCAAAAATGGATCTGGACTACTAATTATGGGAGACTTCAACCATGGAAAGATAGATTGGAAGAACAGAGACCCGCATGGAGGACCAGAAACATGGAGAGCTAAGCTGCTGGACGTGGCAACAAGAAACTTTCTAAGCCAGCACATCAAAGAACGAACAAGAATGAGAGGAGAAGATGAACCAGCAATGCTTGATTTGATATTTACCCTAAATGAGTGGGATATAAGAGAAGTTAAGATGGAAGCGCCTTTGGGAATGAGTGACCACAGTGTATTGAACTTTGAGTACCTGGTAGAGCTAGGACTTATCTCCTCCAAAAAAGAACTAGGAATCAAAAGGCTGGCATACCAAAAGGGAAATTATGGACAGATGAGAAGTTTCCTAAGTGTATTAATTATTTGTAATTCCACCTTGGGACGCAGACCTCAGAGATAAGTCTGTACAGGGAATGATGGACTATGTTACCCAAAAGTGTCAGGAGGCAGTAAACAGGTTCATCCCGGCCCAAAGGGAAAAATCCGAGAAGCAACAGAAGAATCCATGGTATAATAGGGCATGTATGGAAGCGAAGAAACTGAACAAATGGGCGTGGAGGAACTTCCGGAATAACAGAACACCAGAAAGCAGAGAGAGATACCAGAGAGCCAGGAATGAGTACGTCAGGGTGAGAAGAGAAGCAGAGAAAAGTTTAGAAAATGATATAGCAAACAAAGCCAAGACCGAACCAAAGCTACTCCACAGTCACATCAGAAGGAAAACAACAGTGAAAGAACAGGTATTGAAACTTCGAACAGGCGAGGACAGGTATACAGAGAATGACAGAGAGGTGTGTGAAGAACTCAACAAGAGGTTCCAGGAGGTCTTCACAATAGAACAAGGTGAGGTCACTGTGCTAGGAGAAAGGGAGGTAAACCAGGCAGCCTTGGAAGAGTTCGAAATTACGAGAGAGGAGGTCAAGAGACACCTGCTGGATCTGGATGTTAGAAAGGCTGTTGGTCCAGATGGGATCTCACCATGGATACTGAAAGAGTGTGCAGAGGCACTTTGCTTGCCACTCTCCATAGTGTATAGTAAGTCACTGGAGACGGGAGACCTACCAGAAATATGGAAGACGGCGAATGTGGTCCCAATATACAAAAAGGGCGACAGGCAAGAGGCACTGAACTACAGGCCAGTGTCCTTGACTTGTATACCATGCAAGGTGATGGAGAAGATCGTGAGAAAAAACCTGGTAACACATCTGGAGAGAAGAGACTTCGTGACAAATCGCCAACATGGGTTCAGGGAGGGTAAATCTTGCCTTACAGGCTTGATAGAATTCTACGATCAGGTGACAAAGATTAAGCAAGAAAGAGAGGGCTGGGCGGACTACATTTTCTTGGATTGTCGGAAAGCCTTTCAAACAGTACCGCATAAGAGGCTGGTACATAAGCTGGAGAGACAGGCAGGTGTAGCTGGTAAGGTGCTCCAGTGGATAAGGGAGTACCTAAGCAATAGAAAGCAGAGAGTTACGGTGAGGGGTGAGACCTCCGATTGACGTGAAGTCACCAGTGGAGTCCCACAGGGCTCTGTACTCGGTCCTATCTTGTTTCTGATATATGTAAATGATCTCCCGGAGGGTATCGATTTATTTCTCTCAATGTTTGCGGACGATGCGAAAATTATGAGAAGGATTAAAATAGAAGAGGACTGTTTGAGTCTTCAAGAAGACCTAGACAAGCTGAAGGAATGGTCGAACAAATGGTTGTTAGAGTTTAACCCAACCAAATGTAATGTAATGAAGATAGGTGTAGGGAGCAGGAGGCCAGGTACAAGGTATCATCTAAGAGAGGAAATTCTTCAGGAGTCAGAGAAGGAAAAAGACTTGGGGGTTGATATCACGCCAGACCTGTCTCCTGCAGCACATATCAAGCGGATAACATCAGCGGCATATGCCAAGCTGGCCAACATACGAACGGCATTCAGAAACTTGTGTAAAGAATCATTCAGAACTTTGTATACCACATATGTCAGGCCAATCCTGGAGTATGCAGCCCCAGCATGGAGTCCATATCTAGTCAAGGATAAGACTAAACTGGAAAAGGTTCAAAGGTTTGCCACCAGACTAGTACCCGAGCTGAGAGGTATGAGTTACGAGGAGAGACTACGGGAATTATACCTCACTTCGCTGGAAGACAGAAGAGTTAGGGGGGACATTATCACCACATTCAAGATTCTGAAGGGAATTGATAGGGTAGATAAAGACAGTCTATTTAACACAAGGGGAACACGCACAAGGGGACACAGGTGGAATCTGAGTGCCCAAATGAGCCACAGAGATATTAGAAAGAACTTTTTTAGTGTCAGAGTGGTTGACAAATGGAATGCATTAGGCAGTGATGTGGTGGAGGCTGACTCCATACACAGTTTCAAGTGTAGATATGATAGAGCCCGATAGGCTCAGGAATCTGTACACCTGTTGATTCACGGTTGAGAGGCGGGACCAAAGAGCCAGAGCTCAACCCCCGCAAACAAAACTAGGTGAACTAGGTGAGTACACACACACACACACACACACACACACACACACACACACACACACACACACACACACACACACACACACACACACACACACACACACACACACACACACACATATATATATATATATAAATCGCAATGCAAATCGCTGTTCCAGCCTTCCTGTCCTCCTTATCAGCATCCGACGACCTTGTGAAGGAAATTCTACCTGCCCACTTACATCAGCTGGCAGGTGTACATGATCCCAATTTTACAGGCTTTGCCACAGAGTGGGCCTCTCGTGCAGGCCAATCACCTCAACCACCATCCCCAAAAGCCCACAAGCAATCCAGCTGGGATGGCCCCATTGTAGACCAAGTTGCTGCAGAGTGCCTGGGTGCTGCAACAACACAACATGACATTGCTCGCCTCACAGCAGTAGCAGCACCACATGCAGGGGATTTCCTGTTAGCAACCCCAATGTCAGCAACTGGCACTCGTCTCACACCACACGCCCTCCGAATTGCTGTGGCCCTCCCTCCGCCTTGCTGCCCCAATCCACACCAGATATAGGTGTATTTGCGGCGAGGTGGTGGCTGACAGGTACGGCCACCATGGTCTACTCTGCCAAAGCACAGGGAGATGGCACTTGAGGCACAGTGAAGTTAACGACATCATCAAGAAGAGCCTCACTACAGCTGGATGCCCAGCTGAAAGAGAGCCCCGTTACCTAACGCCCCGTAACTCTGATGCTCTTATTGGTCGCCCGGATGGTATCACAGCGAACATCTGGAAGAATGGCAAGCAGTTGGTATGGGACTACACGTGCGTATCAACCCTGGCTAACACCTACATTAACCTCAGTGTTGCACAACCAGGTGGCGCTGCCACCCACAGGGAAGCAGCCAAATCCCGTATGTATAGAGAACTGGATCACCACTACAATTTTGTCCCCATTGCTTCTGAGACACTCGGCGCCTGGGGTAAAAGTGCAACCAGTTTTTTGAAGGAACTGGGTTCTAGGCCCATTGAAACAACAAGGGACCCAAGAGCTGCAAGCTTTCTTTTCCAGCGCCTCAGTGTGGCGATACAGAGGGGAAATGCGCACTGCATCCAGGGTTCCTGCCCGCCATCTGAGAAGCTGGAGGAACTCAACAACCTATGATAACCATCTTTGTAACCCATATGTAACTCCTTTTTTGTAACAAAGTTCAAATAAAGTAAATATATATGTGTACATACAAAAGAATGGGGGTGGTAGGAGAAGATAATATTAGTGTTCAGTGAGAAACCACAAGGTCTCCTCTGAATACTTTTTATTTTCTTCTCCGAGGCTATTGGTCCCCACATTGGCACCAGAGGTGGTACCCTCACAAACTTTTATATATATATATATATATATATATATATATATATATATATATATATATATATATATATATATATATATATATATATATGAGTTGGGTGTGAGTTTTCAGTTATATATATATATATATATATATATATATATATATATATATATATATATATATATATATATATATATGTCGTACCTAATAGCCAGAACGCACTTCTCAGCCTACTATTCAAGGCCCGATTTGCCTAATAAGCCAAGTTTTCATGAATTAATGTTTTTTCGTCTACCTAACCTACCTAACCTAACCTAACCTAGCTTTTTTTGGCTACCTAACCTAACCTTACCTATAAATATAGGTTAGGTTAGGTTAGGTAGGGTTGGTTAGGTTCGGGCACATATCTACGTTAATTTTAACTCCAATAAAAAAAAATTGACCTCATACATAGAGAAAATGGTTGCTTTATCATTTCATAAGAAAAAAATTATAGTAAATATATTAATTCAGGAAAACTTGGCTTATTAGGCAAATCGGGCCTTGAATAGTAGGCTGAGAAGTGAGTTCTGGCTACTAGGTACGACATATATATATATATATATATATATATATATATATATATATATATATATATATATATATATATATATATATATATATATATATATATATATATATATATATATATATATATATATATATATATATATGTCGTACCTAGTAGCCAGAACGCACTTCTCAGCCTAATATGCAAGGCCCGATTTGCCTAATAAGCCAAGTTTTCATGAATTAATTGTTTTTCGTCTACCTAACCTACCTAACCTAACCTAACCTAACCTAACTTTTTCGGCTACCTAACCTAACCTAACCTATAAAGATAGGTTAGGTTAGGTTAGGTAGGGTTGGTTAGGTTCGGTCATATATCTACGTTAATTTTAACTGCAATAAAAAAATAATTGACCTCATACATAATGAAATGGGTAGCTTTATCATTTCATAAGAAAAAAATTAGAGAAAATATATTAATTCAGGAAAACTTGGCTTATTAGGCAAATCGGGCCTTGCATAGTAGGCCAAAAAGTGCGTTCTGGCTACTAGGTACGACATATATATATATATATATATATATATATATATATATATATATATATATATATATATATATATATATATGTTAGAAAGCTGCATGAACGCAAAAAACTCTTTGACCCAGCCAGGATTCGAACCCATGCCAGCCAGGATTCGAACCCATGCCATCCAGGATCACCCCTAAACGTGCACAGTACCGTGACCACCGCACCAATGATCGTATGGTGCGGTGGTCACGGTACTGTGTACGTTTAGGGGTGATCCTGGACGGCATGGGTTCGAATCCTGGCCGGGTCAAAGAGTTCTTAGTGATATATATATATATATATATATATATATATATATATATATATATATATATATATATATATATATATATATATATATATATATATATATATATATGTCGTACCTAGTAGCCAGAACGCACTTTTTGGCCTACTATGCAAGGCCCGATTTGCCTAATAAGCCAAGTTTTCCTGATTTAATATATTTTCTCTAATTTTTTTCTTATGAAATGATAAAGCTACCCATTTCATTATGTATGAGGTCAATTTTTTTTTATTGGAGTTAAAATTAACGTAGATATATGACCGAACCTAACCAACCCTACCTAACCTAACCTAACCTATCTTTATAGGTTATGTTAGGTTAGGTAGCCGAAAAAGTTAGGTTAGGTTAGGTTAGGTAGGTTAGGTAGTCGAAAAACAATTAATTCATGAAAACTTGGCTTATTAGGCAAATTGGGCCTTGCATACTAGGCTGAGAAGTGCGTTCTGGCTACTAGGTACGACATATATATATATATATATATATATATATATATATATATATATATATATATATATATATATATATATATATATATATATATATATATATATATATATATATATATATATATATATATATAAAGTTTTCCTGAATTAATATATTTTCTCTAATTGTTTTCTTATGAAATGATAAAGCTACCCATTTCATTATGTATGAGGTCAATTTTTTTTTATTATAGTTAAAATTAACGTAGATATATGACCGAACCTAACCAACCCTACCTAACCTAACCTAACCTATCTTTATAGGTTAGGTTAGGTAGCCGAAAAAGGTAGGTTAGGTTAGGTTAGGTAGGTTAGGTAGTCGAAAAACTATTAATTCATGAAAACTTGGCTTATTAGGCAAATTGGGCCTTGCATAGTAGGGTAAGAAGTGCATTCTGGCTACTAGGTACGACATATATATATATATATATATATATATATATATATATATATATATATATATATATATATATATATATATATATATATATATATATATATATTCACCTTCTGAAGATGTATTTAATATACGAAAGTACTTAAGGAAATTTCCTGTTTCATTTTTCCTCCGTGGTCTGACATTGTCACATTCTTAATCACGTGTTTATTTTCGTGATATACACACATATATATATATATATATATATATATATATATATATATATATATATATATATATATATATATATATATATTTATTTATATTTTATGAATGGAATGGTAGTACATAGGGGATATTAATAAGGTAGTAAATGTATTACCATAGAGATTGACGTGTTGGTAGCTTATGTTCTTCTGGTTGCTGCCGTTCCTGTTGCAGGGTCATTCGGTCCAGCTTCTGCATTGGTCTGGGGTCTTAAAGTGGGTAGAGTGTAATTGTGTACTCTCTGGTCGTTTATTGTTGGTCTAGATTCCTTGATATGCATCGCCTTAGCGATGTCTAATCTTCTATTGTCATTATATCTATGAATTATTTCGATGGTGCTCGTCAAAATATTCCTGGTGATCGCCTGTGTGTGTGGTGATTATATGTTCCTTGATGGAGCTCTGTTGTTTGTGCATGAGGAGATAATCCACAGGGAAATAACAGTTCAGTTGTATTGACTACGTCAAGGTTACAGATGCAACTGGGAAATTAATGCATCTTCTGCCAAACAATCACAGAAATGCGACTACTTCACTATCTCCTTGAATGTAAACCAACCAACGACCTTAGAAGAGCTTTAAGCGTCCCTGAATATTTCAGTAACCACTTTGAAGCAATCAACACTGCCACTCTTCTGGTAATGAAAAGTGCCCAGCAGCTGGACTCCCCTCATAAATACTGTCAAGCAGTATCCTCCCCCGCGATAGCAGCCACATAGTAAGGGCTGACCATTTAAATGCGAACTCAGAGTATATTCTTTCACGACCAAAGATCACATTCACTCCAAAAAATCTACAACTTAAGGGCTATTCATGCCCGTGCCACCTCTTGGGTGGCATGATTTTCATCACTCAATCAATCTTATAAACTGCCTGTTCCACCTTTTCAGTGGCTTGATCTTCATCAATAAATTTAACTTTTAAGCTCGGTATATCTGCTTTTGTTGAACACAGTGTATACCTGAAGATGTCACATTGCTGACGATAAAGTGGAAAGAATAAGTGATCTAGTGTTCCTCCACCCTCGAGATGGTAGATGTATTGGTGTAGAAGGGAAAATATCAATAGGAAAATTAATAATAGTCACAATGCTGTTGTGTTTAATGACATGTGCATTATAGAAAACCAGCTTCCAAAATAATATATATATTCTGGCACGGGAGGGAAACGGACACGTGATGAAAAAGCTCCTACACTGCAATAAATTTTAACGTGGTTCAAGATGCCTGAGTCAGCCAAGACTTGACCTATGTCTGTATGAATACCTGCTGAAGGCCCCGGGGGTGACAAGAAGAAGCGTATCTCCTTCATTCCAACAAAAATCAATGAAGAAAGGGGCGTTGTGGATGGTGGCTACCTACCTTGAGGCTACCTTGAGGTGCTTCCGGGGCTTAGTGTCCCCGCGGCCCGGTCGTCGACCAGGCCTCCTGGTTGCTGGACTGATCAACCAGGCTGTTAGACGCGGCTGCTCGCAGCCTGACGTATGAGTCACAGCCTGGTTGATCAGGTATCCTTTGGAGGTGCTTATCCAGTTCTCTCTTGAACACTGTGAGGGGTTTGCCAGTTATGCCCCTTATGTGTAGTGGAAGCGTGTTGAACAGTCTCGGGCCTCTGATGTTGATAGAGTTCTCTCTCAGAGTACCTGTTGCACCTCTGCTTTTCAACGGGGGTATTCTGCACATCCTGCCATGCCTTCTGGTCTCATGTGGTGTTATTTCTGTGTGCAGGTTTGGGACCAGCCCCTCAATTATTTTCCACGTGTAAATTATTATGTATCTCTCCCGCCTGCGCTCAAGGGAGTACAGATTTAGGCTCTTTAGTCGGTCCCAGTAATTTAGATGTTTTACTGAGTGGATTCTAGCAGTAAAGGATCTCTGCACGCTCTCTAGGTCAGCAATTTCTCCAGCTTTGAAAGGGGCTGTCATTGTGCAGCAGTACTCCACTCTAGATAGCACAAGCGTTTTGAAAAGTATCATCATCGGTATAGCATCTCTAGTGTGAAAAGTTCTTGTTATCCAACCTGTCATTTTTCTTGCAGTTGTGACTGCTACTTTATTGTGTTCTTTAAAGGTAAGGTCTTCCGACATGAGGACACCCAGGTCCTTTACATTGCCTTTTCGTTCTATGTTATGATTTGCCTGCGTTTTGTACGTGGTTTCTGTTTTTATATTTTCAATTTTTCCGTAGCGCATGAGCTGAAACTTATCCTCGTTGAATACCATATTATTTTCTGTAGCCCATAGAAAGACCTGATCTACATCTGATTGGAGGTTTGCCGTGTCCTCTATGTTGCCAACTCTCATGAAAATCCTAGTGTCATCTGCAAAGGATGATACAGTGCTATAGGTTGTGTTCTGGTCTATGTCCGATATGAGGATGAGAAAAAGTACTGGGGCAAGCACAGTACCCTGGGGGACTGAGCTCTTCACGGTTGATGGGCTGGATTTTATTTTGTTGACTATTACACATTGGGTTCTGTCAGTCAGGAAATTGTAGATCCATCTGCCTATTTTCCCGGTAATTCCTTTTGAACGCATTTTATGTGCAATAACACCATGGTCACATTTATCAAAAGCTTTTGCGAAATCTGTGTAAATTACATCAGCGTTTTGTTTGTCTTCCATAGCATCTAATGCCATATCATAGTGGTCCAGCAACTGCGACAGGCAAGAGCGCCCTGTTCTGAAACCATGTTGTCCGGGGTTATGGAGATGCTGTGATTCCATGTATTTTGTGATCTTACTTCTTAGCACTCTCTCAAAAATTTTTATGATGTGCGATGTTAGTGCTATCGGTCTGTAATTTTTTGCCTCTGCCTTATTTCCTCCTTTATGGAGTGGTGCTATCTCTGCAGTTTTTAGTATGTCAGGGATAACGCCAGTATCTAGGCTTTGTCTCCACAGAATGTGAAGGGCCTGCGATAGTGGTTTTTTACAGTTCTTGATGAATATGGAGTTCCAAGAATCCGGGCCTGGTGCAGAGTGCATAGGCATACTGTTTATGGCTTCTTCAAAATCTAGTGGGGATAGGGCGACGTCTGATATATGATTTGATGTTGGTATCATATCCATGAAAAATTCATTTGGGTTATCAATCTTTAGTGCATTTAATGGCTCACTGAAAACAGAGTCGTACTGCTTCCTCAGTAACTCGCTCATTTCTTTGTTGTCATCTGTGAAAGTTCCATCTCCCTTTCGCAGGGGCCCGATACTAGATGTGGTTTTTTATCTTGATTTTGCATAGGAGAAAAAATATTTCGGATTTCTCTCTATTTCACTGATGGCCTTTTGCTCTCTTTGCCTCTCCTGGGTTTTGTATGATTCTTGTAGCTTGAGTTCAATTGTTTCTATTTCTCTACCTAACCTTCTTCGCCGTTCTTGAGATAGGGTGCGACTCTCAAGTTGATCCGCGATTCGTTTTCTTCGCCTATATAGGGAACGACGTTCCCGTTCCAATCTGCATCTCTTTCTCTTTTTTCTTAGGGGTATGCGGTTTGAACATATCTCTAGTGCTACTGAGCTTATTTTTTCCAGGCACTGGTTCAGGTTTGCATTTCCTAGCTGTTCTTCCCAGTTTATTTCTGTGAAGTCCTGGTTTATTTGCTCCCAGTTTATCCGTTTATTATTGAAGTTGAATTTGCTGAAATCTCCTCCACCGGGAATCTGGACTGGTTTTGAAGGTCCATTCCCCATGGTTGTCAGAACTTCAATTAAGTTGTGATCTGAGTAACAGGTATTTGTAATCATTATGTTCCCGATCAACTCATCATTATTAGTGAAAATGAGGTCCAGCGTGTTCTCCTTCCTAGTTGGTTCTACTATTTGCTGGTTTAAGGCAAACCTATCGCACATCCGTAGCAGGTCATTTGCATGTGCCTGCTCATTTAGGCTACATCCTGGTATTCTTTCTGATATTACTGTATTAGCCAGGTGCTTCCATTTCAGGTGCCGTAGGTTGAAGTCCCCAAGCAGGATGATGTTCGGAGCTGGATTTGTGAGGTTTTCCAAGCAGTGCTCTATTTTCATTAGTTGGTCTTTAAACTGCTGAGGGTTTGCCTCCGGTGACTTATATACAAGGACAATAACTACATTTAGGATCTCTATTTTGACTATCAGCACTTCCACCATATCATTTGAGGTGTTTAGCAGCTCAGTACAGATGAGTGTGTCTTTGATGTAGAGGCTGACCCCACCCTGAAGCCGGTGTTTCCTATCACATCTGAAGAGATTGTATTCTGAGATCCATATTTCACCATCAAGGTAGTCCTTTGTGTGAGTTTCCGTTAGGGCTGCAAACACTGCATTTGCCTCATGAAGGAGACCATCTATAAAATGAACTTTGTTGGATTTGCGTGTTTTTATACCCTGGATGTTGGCAAATATAAATGATGTTATCGTGTTAGTGGAAGTGCTGGATGCTTTAATTGGTGTTAATATCTGAGGCTCTGGTAAGGAGGCCACTGTGTTTGCGTCCTCTCTAGCATTTGACCGAGTTGGTGGTAGAGTCTGGTCATTTTTAGCCATTCTTCTCCTCCTCCTCTTGCTAAAAAATTATCCCGGTTGATGGAGTAGTGGCTGTTTTCATAGTGGTAGTCTGTCGGTTTTATTCGCCTGGTACCTCTTATATGAAAAGCTGGGCATTCAGCATTGAAGCACTCTTTCCTGTCCAAAGAGTTCTTGCAAATTTCTGGGTGAAAGAATTCACAGCTTTTGGTACATTTACCTGTATTGAGGAGCTTTCTGCACTTTCTAGGGTGATCGTGTGTACATGTTCCATTTATTCTTCCCGATTCCCCATGCTTACAGGTAGCCCATCTGTAATACCAACAGATTTTGGGGCCTTGTTTTGTTTGTTTCCCTCTGCCAGGGACCGCACTCTGCTGCGGCGCCCCCGACACTGTGCCCTGCTCCGGTGCCTGTGACACCGCGCTCTGCTCCGGAGCCTGTGACACCACGCTCTGCTCCGGTGCCTGTGACACCGCGCTCTGCTCCGGTACCTGTGGCACCGCGCACTGCTCAGGGGTCCCCGACTCCGTGCCCTGCTCAGGCATCCCCGACTCCGCGCCCTGCTCAGGCATCCCCGACTCCGTGCCCTGCTCAGGCATCCCCGACTCCGTGCCCTGCTCAGGCATCCCCGACTCCGCGCCCTGCTCAGGCGCCGCTGCCACAGAGCTCTGTGCTACAGCTGGTTGTACCTTGGTGTCATGTACAGTTTGTTTGAAGACATTAGAAATTGCTATGCAGGCATTAATTAGTAATTCTCTGTTTTCGGCGGGAGTTTTATCCAGGATTTCCATCAATTTCAAAAAAGTTACATCATCCTTTTTGCAGAGCCAGTACACAGAGTGGTCACTGGGACCATTTCTCCTTGAATTGTTAGTCATGTTGGCACATTTTTTGTGTATGGCTGCTGAACAGAGTTGGCATTGAAAGCTCTGTTGGTAATCTACCTTCATGTTGCATTCTATGCACGTTTTTATCAAAGCCATTTTTTGAACACTTCTGTTCAGTGGTGATGGTCTTACAAGGTGGGGTGTTGACCGGTGGGGGAGTTGACCGGTGAGGCAGTTGAGTTGAGGCAGTTGGGGGTGAGGCAGTTGAGGGAGTTGACCGGTGAGGCAGAGGCAGTGTATGGGTGAGGTCGTCGTCCCATTGCCGCCACACACCAGCCCTCAGGCGGGGAGCGGCCGCAGGGGGAGGGGAAGAGAGAGGGAAAGGCTCTCATGCAGCCTACAGTAAACACAGTCTGGAGTTAGTACGTTCCCAATCAAATTTGGTGACTGTAGTGTTGAAATAAAAGTGCATTAGTGAATTCTCGAGTGCTTAAATTATATAATAAGTGTAACGGCGTCCTCCCTCGTGTGCCGTTTCCATTACCCCTGCCCCCACCAAAGCCCACCCGCCATCTTCCCCCACTCCGCTACCTGCGCCTGACCCAGCTGCCCGTCAACCACTAGCCTGCCCACATATGGTGCCCAGGCCTTGCCCAACTCCTCAGGAGGGCAATGCTTGCCATGTTGCACTCCATTCATGAGGGAAGGATAGGGTGCACTCAGTGGACAGCCAGGCGTCAGACATCTAGGCATGGTACATGTTGCACCCGTCACACAGTTCCCCTTCCAGCTAGGAAGGGACACACCCAAGAGGAAACTGTCAAATATGTGACAAACGGTTTCATCTCAATCATGATGAAACTGTCCGCCAACATTCTGTCCATTCATGTCGTTGTCTAGGGTCTAGGTCGACCCTAGGTGCCTAGGTCGGCAGGACGACCCAGGTGCCTGCCCGGGGAAGTGACAAGGGACAACCTACTGAAGGGGCGAGGAACAATACCTCTCTTAACTTTATTTCAGCAGACAATCTGCTTGAAGCAATTTAAGCGACGTCCACCAAGGCCGTGCCCCACATCCCCAAGGCTGCCCGTCACCAAGCAGCAACCAAACTCACCAGTCTGCTGACTAGGGTCAACAATGCTCCTGGTACCATTGGAGCGTAGAACAATCTCCTACTTTTTGGGAATGCATGCCTAGCATTACCGCCAAGGAGACAAGTCATTAACAACCTCAGTAATTAGAGCTCTTAATGAATTCCCCAGAGCAGACAACCTGATCCGCCTCCCCCCTCATGCTAAGAACACCAGCCGCAGGACGACCAACAATATCTCACCTGAGAACCACAGGATGTGAGCACTGATAACCAGGAAAATAGAAGAGGGCAATATCACCGTGGCAATCAGAATATTAACCAGCGATGGCACTATTGCCCCCAGGAACGCCACGACAGCACAAGCTCTACAGGACATGCACCTGGTTATGTATATGGGAATGTCAAGCCCCACTAACCTTGAAACCCACTTTGGCCAATCATCAGCCAGATAACACACCCACATACAGACTGGCCAAGTGACTCAACTGCCTGCTGACTCCTTATGTGCCTTGTGCTTTTAGCCTGAAGTCTCCAGAGGAATTTGTTGACTTTGGGAGCACGGGCAACAGGGATAAGAGCCTATCAGAATGTGGAATCGCTGTTTACCAACGTGCCTGTGGACGAAACAATCAGGATGATGATGGAGAGAGTGCATCGTGATCCGGCTTGGAAACATCTGGACATACCAGAGTGGATAGCAAGGAAGTTACTCAAAGCTTGCACTAAAGAAGCACCCTTCTTGAGTCCTGATAGGCACATGTATAAAACAAGTAGATGGTGTAGCCATGGGTTCTCCCCCAGGTGTCCTGTTTGCGAATTTTTACATGGGTACCATAAAGCAGAGGGTCTTAGTTGACATGGACTTAAAACCTCCCATATACTGCAGGTAGGTTGACGACACATTTATGCAAGTACCTGATGTCGGACGTTTCCAGCAGTCGAAGGAGGCATTCGAGCAAAATTCGGTGTTAAGTTTCACTTACGAGATGGAGAGTGAGGGGACGTAACAGTCATGGAAAGGAATGGAGGCTTCCACACTGCAGTCTACACTAAGGAAACAAACATAGGAATGTGCCTTAATGCCAATAGAGATTGCCCGGACAGGTACAAGCGGAGTGTTGTCAACACTTACGTCGACCGAGCGCTTACTCACAGCTCTGGTTGGAAGCAGGTCGACGAGGAACTCTGTAGAGTTAGGCAGGTCCTAGTCAATAATGGCTTCTCTAATGGTTATGTTGAAGACGTCATTAAGAGAAAGGTGACACGCCATGCAACCTCTGAAGAATCAACTAACACAACACCTGTATCTCTTATGAGATTGTTTTACAGGAACTTCTTTTCGACGGCTCACAAAACGGAGGAAAGTGTCATGAAAGATATTATTGACAGGAATGTTATCCCCGCAGACACAAATCAGAAGATACAATTGACAACTTATTACAAAACAAAGAAGACGGCAAACCTACTTATGACTAACTCTCCAGAAACCAAACTGAACACCTTAAAAGGGACCAACGTCCTCTATGACTTCACATGCCTACTTGGGGACAGTCAGCCTCAAAGATCTCTGAATATAAGCAAGACAACAATGTCTCTCTCTAGGCGATTAACAATGCACAAACAACAGGGTTCCATCAAGGAGCATATAATCTTCTCTCACAACCAGACCATCACCAGAGAAATTTTAACAGGCTACACAGAAATTATAGACATGTACAACAACAACAGGAGATTCGATATCAGTGAGGCCCTAAACATCTAAAAGTCAAAACCAGCAATCAACAGCCAATTAACACATTCTACCCACTTCAAGACCCCGAAACAACACAGAAAAAGTAGAAGCAAGGACTTAGAACATGCAGTGGCCTATTAATACCCATTATGCCATTGATCCACTTGTTCATCTAAGTCATGTCCTGTATCATCTCACCCCAAGCGAATATAATCCTTGGCAGAACATGGAAAATTTGTCTTTGAAAATCTAAGGACTGCCTTGCAAAACGCTTCCTTTAGGCATCAAACCATAAATATTGTATGAAAATGAAAATGGAGAGTTAATTTTTCAATTTTCCTCGAAAGTGAATAAAAACATAAGAAATATTGAGAAGATTCGTGTTAGAATTATTAATCTTACCTTTTCGGTCATATTCAACAACATATGTTTACAAGAAAGACTGCTACCAAAATATAACAACACTAGCTGTACCGGCCACGCGTTGCTGTGGCTCAGCAACAGATGTGCGTTGCTGAGCAACAGCAACTTTTCCTTGTCTTCCAGTCTTCCCCCATCATTCCCACCTCCCCCGTCTCCTCGTTCTCCCAACCATTCCTCACTCCCTCATCCCATTACCCACCCCCCACCCCCATCATCCCCCACTCCATCATCCCCTTGTCCTCCTAACCATTTCCAACTCTACCATCCCCTCATCCTCCCCACTATCTCCCACTGCCCCTTCCCCTCGTCCTCCCTACCATTACCCCCCCCCTCCCACATCCCATTGAAATTGAAATTGAAAAAAGTTTATTGAGGTAAAATACACACAAAGGGATGAGGTAGCTCAAGCTATTCTCACCCCATTCAGTACAACGTGTTAATATATACATAGACACACATCACAAACAATAAACATATTACCAAACATTCTGAGAGGTAAATATATACATTTCCTCCTTCACAAGTAGTATGGTATCAGACGTACACACAAATACTTTTATGACCTAGGTATACTGTATAGACAATTTGCAAGACACCTGCAGATAATTCAACAAAATATTACAACCTTGGTGCAAAATTTTTATATCTCTCAAGAATGTCATCAACCTTTCCGTTGTGACACATCCAGGCTATTTGTTCAGGAACAGTCCTTATCTCAGTGTTTCTATATACATTAATCAACGGACAATCAAGAACATAATGGGCCAGGGTGTGAGACCTTAACATACCACATAGTTTACACTTCGTGTCATTATCATGAACATCTATCCCATATTCCCAATAATATTTGTACCCAAGCCTGAGCCGCATGTACACAGAGTCACTCCAAGCATTTCTTCTTTTACCATAAGTGAAATGGGTGTTTTGACTCACATACATGTAGTGTTGCATGGTTTGACTACTCTCATACATTATCTCTCTCCTCTCCACTCCCGCCTGTGCCTGAATATTTCTGATTTTGCTTCTTATTTGTCTCATTGTGAATTCACATTCAATGTCAACTTGTGGTTTTGATGTGGGACGTTTGGCCAAGTCATCCGCCACCTCGTTGAGCACTATTCCAACATGAGATGGAATCCACATGAATTTCACACTATAACCTTTCAGCTGTTTCTCGGTTATTCTTCTCTTACAATCCTCAACTATAGACATGAAGACTGGGTTTCGACTGTTTAAGGACTCCAGTGCTCCTCGGCTATCGACAAATACAAAAACATTTTTGTCGTCATGACGTACTTCCTCCAAACACGCCAGAATGGCCTGCAGTTCAGCTTGTGTGGATGATATATAATTACTAAGCCGGAGTTCAATTATCCTGTCCACAGTCCCAAACTCCGTATAATCCCTTATTAGGACACCACACCCTGCCCTGCCATCCTCCGCCACCGACCCGTCGCAATATACATGTAAACTGTTGCCTCTTGGTAACCGAGATCCCATCCACATCGTCACATCCCATCCCATCCCATCGTCATCCCTACTACCCCCTACTCCCGTTCCCTCGTCCTTCCCACCATTCCCCACTTCCTCGTCTGATGATCATATGATCTGATGTTCCCATCAGAAAATTGGGAACATCAAATGATCTGGGGCTAGATACACGAAGAAGTTACACAAACACTTACGAACCTGTAAATCTTTTCTCAATCTTTGGCGGCTTTGTTTACAGTTATTAAACAGTTAATGAGCTCCGAAGCACCAGGAAGCTGTTTAAAACAATAACAATAGTTGATTGGCAAGTTTTCATACTTGTAAACTGTTTAATAAATGTAACCAAAGCCATCAAAGATTGAGGAACGATGTACACGTTCGTAACTGCATCGTGAATCTGGCCCCAGCTGTTCCCATCACAGAAGTATAAGAAAAACAGTTCAAAAAACGAAATGAAAAATAATGAAAAAATAAAAAAATAAACTATACTCACGAAATGAATGGTATGGTAAACAAAACAGCTCAATTCCTACGCAGTGTCACACAAAATAATTAAATGAAAATTAAAAAACATCGAAATTTATGAAAATTCAATTTATCAATGAAATCAGAAACATTGAAATGGAATGATGACATATTTAGTATAGCATGTGATGGTCTTAT
This sequence comes from Procambarus clarkii, assembly GCF_040958095.1. Classification (NCBI taxonomy): domain Eukaryota; kingdom Metazoa; phylum Arthropoda; class Malacostraca; order Decapoda; family Cambaridae; genus Procambarus; species Procambarus clarkii. The sequence goes on along the minus strand of NC_091213.1, from coordinate 31,090,483 downwards.
GTGCAACAGATGGCGCTGTTTTTCAAAAATGCATATTTCTACCTGTCACAGCAGTGGCATCTATATAGTAGGTATATAAAAACACGTGCGTATTTGAATGGAACTTTGTGTCAAAATGTCAAATCAATCGGTGAAGAACTTTTCGAGATTACAGAGTGTGTTGCTCTTACATCCAACAGATGGCACTGTTTTTAAAAAAAAACATGTTTTTTCCTGTCACAAGTGACGCATGTATAAAGTAGGTATATAAAAGACGCGCCTATTCGAATGCAACGTTGTGTAAAAATTTCAAAGCAATCGGTAAAGAGGTTTCAAAGATTTCTCTCACAGGAAAAAAACAGTTTTTCCAAAAATCATGTTTTTTCCTCTTCACAGACATGACATCTATATAGTATGTATGTAAAAACCCGCTCGGATGCGAATGGAACGATGTGTGAAAATTTCAAAGCAATTGGTGAAGAACTTGTCCGATTATGAAAAAACGAACATTTCCATTTTAATTTATATAGACTAGCTGTACTTAGCCACACGTTGCTGTGGCTCAGCATTGCATGTGCATTGCTGAGCAACAGTAATCTTCCCCCTGTCTCCTAGTTCTCTCCACCATTTCCCCCTCTCCTGTCCCCTTGTCCTCCCAACCATTCCTCACTCCCCCATACCCTCGTCCTCCCAACCATTCCCCTCTCTGCCGTCCCCTCGTCTTCCCCACCATTTTCTCCCTCCCCCGTCCCTATGTCCTCCCCACCATTTCCCACTCCACCGTCCCCTCGTCCTCTCCAGTATCTCCCACTTCCCCTTCCCCTCCTCCTCAATACCATTCCCCCTCTCCCCGGTGCCCTTGTACTCCCCCATCATTCCCCACTACTCTGTCCCCTTGTCCTTCCCCCACCAATCTCCATACCCCTCGTCCCCACCATCACCAACTACTCCATCCCCTCGTTCTTCTCAAAATTACCCCCTCCTGTTTCCACTCGTCCTCTCCCACCATCCCTCACTCTCATCCCCTCATTCTCCCCACCATTCCCCACTCCCTTGTCCGATGCATTACCAAATGATCTGATGTTTTCATCAGAAAATTGGGAACATCAAATGATCTGATGTTCCCATTACTGAAATATAAGAAAAAATTAAAAAACGAAATGAAACAAATTAAAAAAAAAATTTACTCTCGAAATGAACGGTATGGTAAACAACAAAGCTCAATTACAATGCAATGTCATTCAAAATAATTAAATCAAAATGAAAATAATTTGAAATCTATGAAATGTCAATTTATCAATGAAATCGGAAACATTGAAATGGAATCGAAACATATTTAGTATAGTGTGAGTTACTCTTACATGCAACAGATGACCCTGTTTTTGTAAAAAATCATGTTTTACCTGTCACAGTTGTGTGGCATCTATACTTAAACTCACGAAATAAACGGTATGGTAAACAACATAGCTCAGTTCCAAAAACACAAAAACATATGTCACACAAAAAAAAAATCTAAATGTAAATAAATCAAAATGTACGAAAATTTATTTTGTCAATGAAATCGAAGACGTTGAAATGGAATCATAACATATTTTATATAGTGTGAGTGGCTCTTACGTGCAACAGATGGCGCTATTTCTGAAAAAAAAGAAAAATATTTTTACCTTCCACAGGTGTGGCATTTATACTTATACTTATTTAATGAACGGTATGGTAAAGAACACAGCTTAATTCCAACACAATGTCACACAAAGTAATTCAATAAAATTAAATTTAATGGAAATCAATTAAAATTTAATTTATTAATGCAATCGGAAACATTGAAATGAAATTGTAACATATTTAGTATTGCATGTGTGTGTGTTGTTATTACGTGCAACAGATGGCGAAGTTTTTTAGAAAAACATGTTTTTACCTGTCACAGGTCTGGCATCTATATAGGAGGTATATAAAAACATGCTCATATTCGAATAGAATGTTGTGTCAGAATTTCAAAGCAATCAGTGAAGAACTTTGGGAGATTACAGCATGCGTTGCTCTTACATCCAACAGATGGCGCTATTTAAAAAAAAAAAAATGTTTTTCCCTGTCACAGGTCAGGCATGTATATAGTAGATATATGCAGGCGTTCAGTCACAGTAACGTGGCTAAAGTACGACTTGAGAACGTTTCGAGTTCGACGGAACGTACGACGTTTCGGTCCAGGATGGACCGAAGCGTCGTCGTCCCTTCACCTTCTAGTGTGTAGTCTGATCAACTATTAGGTATATAAAATCACGAGCCTATTCGAAGGCAACGTCGTGTCAAAATTTCAAAGCATTTGGTATAGAGGTTTTGAAGATATCTCTCACACGAAAAACACTTGAAAAACACAGTTTTTCCAAAATAACATGATTTTTCCGTCACATATCAACAATATGATATGTACATAAAATCCTGCTCGGATGCGAATGGAACCTTGTGTGAAATTTCAAAGCAATCAGTGACGAACTTTCGGAGATTAGCGATTTTGAACAAACGAACATTTCCGTTTTTATTTATATAGATATCTATGTAACAAATGTCAGTGGATAATTTTAAAACATAGGCAGAGGATGAACATGTAAATAAGTGACATGAAATTAGATTTCGATACTTGGCTGACATGATGTGAGGCTTGAGGGACGTCTTGACCTTACTTGACCAACAGAAGTCGTGGGTGGTGGCTGTGCTATGTTGAGCTCCTGGCAAATAAAGGAACTCCTAGTTGTGTTCTCCTTCAAGAAAAGGGAACCAGGCAGGCGTTGATGTGTGAAGCCTGTTGTGTGACTAAAAGTACAACAAGTTTGTTCACCTCATCCAAAACTGTTGTATCATATCACCTCACCCAAATGCGAGTATAAATATATAAGCAAATGGCGTGTTTACAGATTACAGTTGTGTGTGTAAACTAAAGTTTTTGAAAATCAAATAGGTAATTGCGAAACGCCCAGGCGTCGCGTCAAACTAGAAATAAAAATGAATTTTGGAGAATTGATTTTTCAATTACCATGAACAGTGAGAAGAAACATAAGCAATATTGAGAAAATTTGTGTTAGAATTATTAATCTTATATATATATATATATATATATATATATATATATATATATATATATATATATATATATATATATATATATATATATATATATATATATATATATATATATATATATATATGTCGTACCTAATAGCCAGAACGCACTTGTCAGCCTACTATGCAAGGCCCGATTTGCCTAATAAGCCAAGTTTTCATGAATTAATGATTTTTCGACTACCTAACCTACCTAACCTAACCTAACCTAACTTTTTCGGCTACCTAACCTAACCTAACCTATAAAGATAGGTTAGGTTAGGTTAGGTAGGGTTGGTTAGGTTCGGTCATATATCTACGTTAATTTTAAATCCAATAAAAAAAAAATGACCTCATACATAATGAAATGGGTAGCTTTATCACATCATAAGAAAAAAATTAGAGAGAATATATTAATTCAGGAAAACTTGGCTTATTAGGCAAATCGGGCCTTGCATAGTAGGCTGAGAAGTGCGTTCTGGCTACTATGTACGACATATATATATATATATATATATATATATGTCGTACCTAGTAGCCAGAACTCACTTTTTGGCCTACTATGCAAGGCCCGATTTGCCTAATAAGCCAAGTTTTCCTGAATTAATATATTTTTTCTAATTTTTTTCTTATGAAATGATAAAGCTACTCATTTCATTATGTATGAGGTCAATTTTTTTTATTGGAGTTAAAATTAACGTAGATATATGACCGAACCTAACCAACCCTACCTAACCTAACCTAACCTATCTTTATAGGTTAGGTTTGGTTAGGTAGCCGAAAAAGTTAGGTTAGGTTAGGTTAGGTAGGTTAGGTAGTCGAAAAACAATTAATTCATGAAAACTCGGCTTATTAGGCAAAACGGGCCTTGCATAGTAGGCTGAGAAGTGAGTTCTGGCTACTAGGTACGACATATATATATATATATATATATATATATATATATATATATATATATATATATATATATATATATATATGTCGTATCTAGTAGCCAGAACGCACTTCTCGGCCTTCTATGCAAGGTACGATTTGCCTAATAAGCCAAGTTTTCCTGAATTAATATATTTTCTCTATTTTTTTTCTTATGAAATGATTAAGCTACCCATTTCATTACGTATGAGGTCAATTTTTTTTTATTGGAGTTAAAATTAACGTAGATATATGACCGAACCTAACCAACCCTACCTAACCTAACCTAACCTATCTCTATAGGTTAGGTTAGGTTAGGTAGCCGAAAAAGTTAGGTTAGGTTAGGTTAGGTAGGTTAGGTAGTCGAAAAACAATTAATTCATGAAAACTTGGCTTATTAGGCAAATCGGGCCCTGCATAGTAGGCATAGAAGTGCGTTCTGGCTACTAGGTACGACATATATATATATGACATATATATATATATATGTCATATATATATATATGTCATATATATATATATATATATATATATATATATATATATATATATATATACATATATATATACATATATACATATATATATATATATATATATATATATATATATATATATATATATATATATATATATATATATATATATATATATATATGTATATATATATATATATATATATGTATATATATATATATATATATATATATATATATATATATATATATATATATATATATATTTACATATATATATATATATTATTATATATGACCGAAAAAGTAAGATTAATAATTCTAACACGACTTTTCTCAATCTTTCGTACATTTCTTTTCACTGCTGGTGGTAATTCAAAAATCAATTCTCCAAAATTCATTTTTATTTCTAGTCTGACGCGACACTTGAGCGCGTTTCGTAAAACTTATTACATTTTCAAAGACTTTAGTTTACACATACACAACTGAATAGAACTTACACATCTCCGATTTGTTTATATCTACATTTGAGTGAGGTGGATGGGGTGAGGTGGTATTATTAGGGTATTAAATTCATCAACACAAGACAGAACACGAAACAATGGGTATTGAAAGGAAGTGATTGTAGAAAGCCTATTGGTCCATATTTCTTGATGCTTCTATATTGGAGTTTAGTCTTGAGGTGGGTAGAATATAGTTGTGCATTAATTGGCTGTTGATTGCTGGTGTTGACTTCTTAATGTGTAGTGCGTCGCAAACGTCAAGCCGTCTGCTATCGCTGTATCTATCGATGATTTCTGTGTTGTTTACTAGGATTTCTCTGGCGATGGTTTCGTTGTGGGAAGAGATTATATGTTCCTTAATGGAGCCCTGTTGCTAATGCATCGTTAAACGCCTAGAAAGATATGCGTGTGGAAATACGCATATGCCTGGATATGCGTATCGAAATGTCACGACACACAAGCCTGGAAACCCACTTCGGCTAATCATTAGCCAGATACCCACACCCACGTACAGACTGGCGAAGCGACTCAACGGCCTGCTGACTCCTTATGTCCCTTGCGCCTTGAGCCTGAAGTCTCCAAAGGAATTTGATGACTTACTGTGGGGCACACGGGCCACAGGGATAAGAGCCTCGTTGGACGTAGAATCACTGTTCACCAACGTACCTGTGGACGAGACAATCGGGATGATAGCCGACAGAGTGTATCGTGATCCAGCCTGTACTCCTCTTGACATACCAGAAAATATTCTAAGGAAACTACTCCAAGCTTGTACTAAAGAGGCACCCTTCTTGAGCCCGGATGGGCACATGTATAAGCAAGTAGATGGAGTCGCCATGGGTTCTCCCCTAGGTGTCCTGTTTGCAAACTTCTACATGGGTACCATGGAGCAAAAAGTCTTAGTTGACATGAACTTGAAACCGGCCATATACTGCAGGTATGTTGACGACATTTTTACACAGGTACCTGATGTCAGACATCTGCAGGAGCTGAAGGAGGCATTTGAGCAGAGTTCCGTGCTGCGTTTCACTTACGAGATGGAAAAGGATGGGAAGCTGCCCTTTCTAGATGTAACAGTCATGGAAAAGAGCGGAGGTTTCCACACTGCAGTCTACACTAAAGAAACGAACATAGGAATGTGCCTAAATGCCAACAGCGACTGCCCAGACAGGTACACGAGGAGTATTGTTAACGCATATGTCGACCGTACTCTCAGCCACAGCTCAGAATGGAAGCAAGTCGACGAAGAACTCTGTAGGGTAAGGCAGGTCCTAGTCAACAACGGCTTCTCCAATGGTTTCGTCGAAGACATGATAAGAAGGAAAGTGAAACGCCATGCAACCTCTGAAGAGACAACTAACACAACACCTATACCCCCTATTAGACTATTTTACAGGAACTTCTTTTCCACAGCTCATAAAACGGAGGAAAGGGTCCTGAAAGATATTGTTAGTAGAAACGTTATCCCTAGAGACAAAAATCAGAGGATACAACTGACGATTTACTATAAAACCAGAAAAACGGCCAGCCTACTCATGAGAAACTCTCCAGACACAAAGCAAAACGCTTTAAAAGAGACCAACGTCGTCTATGCCTTCAAATGCCCTCTTGGGGACTGTAAGCTCCAAAAAACCCAGTATATAGGCAAGACAACAACATCTCTTTCTAGGCGTTTAACGATGCATAAGCAACAGGGCTCCATTAAGGAACATATAATCTCTTCCCACAACCAAACCATCGACAGAGAAATCCTAGTAAACAACACAGAAATCATCGATAGATACAGCGATAGCAGACGGCTTGACGTTTGCGAGGCACTACACATTAAAAAGTCAACACCAGCAATCAACAGCTAATTAATGCACAACTATATTCTACCGACCTCAAGACTCCGCTCCAATACAGAAGCATCAAGAAATATGGACCAATAGGCTTTCTACAATCACTTCCATTCAATACCCATTGTTTCGTGTTCTGTCTTGTGTTGATGAATTTAATACCCTATTAAAACCACCTCACCCCATCCACCTCACTCAAATGTAGATATAAACAAATCGGAGATGTGTAAGTTCTATTCAGTTGTGTATGTGTAAACTAAAGTCTTTGAAAATGTAATAAGTTTTACGAAACGCGCTCAAGTGTCGCGTCAGACTAGAAATATATATATATATATATATATATATATATATATATATATATATATATATATATATATATATATATATATATATATATATATGACCGAAAAAGTAAGATTAATAATTCTAACACGAATTTTCTCAATCTTTCGTACATTACGCTTCACTGTTGGAGGTAAATCAAAAATCACTTCTCCAAAATTCATTTTTATTTCTAGTCTGACACGACACGGGCGCGTTTCGTAAAACTTATTACATTTTCAAAGACTTCACAAATACACAACTGATTAGAACTTACGTATCTCTGCTATTATATCTACATTTGTATATCTACACTTCTACATGGGTACCATCGAGCAAAAAGTCTTAGTCGACATGAACTTGAAACCGGCCATATACTGCAGGTATGTTGACGACATTTTTACACAGGTACCTGATGTCAGACATCTGCAGGAGCTGAAGGAGGCATTTGAGCAGAGTTCCGTGCTGCCTTTCACTTACGAGACGGAAAAGGATGGGAAGCTGCCTTCTCTAGATGTAACAGTCATGGAAAAGGGCGGAGGTTTCCACACTGCAGTCTACACTAAGGAAACAAACATAGGAATGTGCCTAAATGCCAACAGCGACTGCCCTGACAGGTACAAGAGGAGTGTTGTTAACGCATACGTCGACCGTGCTCTCAGCCACAGCTCAGAATGGAAGCAAGTCGACGAAGAACTCTGTAGGGTAAGGCAGGTTCTAGTCAATAACGGCTTCTCCAATGGTTTCATCGAAGACATCATAAGAAGGAAAGTGAAAAGCCATGCAACCTCTGAAGAGACAACTAACACAACACCTATACCCCCTATTAGACTATTTTACAGGAACTTCTTTTCCACAGCTCATAAAACGGAGGAAAGGGTCCTGAAAGATATTGTTAATAGAAACGTTATCCCTACAGACAAAAATCAGAGGATACAACTGACGATTTACTATAAAACCAGAAAAACGGCCAGCCTACTCATGAGAAACTCTCCAGACACAAAACAGAACGCTTTAAAAGAGACTAACGTCGTCTATGCCTTCAAATGCCCACTTGGGGACTGTAAGCTCCAAAAAACCCAGTATATAGGCAAGACAACAACATCTCTTTCTAGGCGTTTAACGATGCATAAGCAACAGGGCTCCATTAAGGAACATATAATCTCTTCCCATAACCAAACCATCGCCAGAGAAATCCTAGTAAACAACACAGAAATCATCGATAGATACAGCGATAGCAGGCGGCTTGACGTTTGCGAGGCACTACACATCAAGAAGTCAACACCAGCAATCAACAGCCAATTATTGCACAACTATATTCTACCCACCTCAAGACTCCGCTCCAATATAGAAGCATCAAGAAATATGGACCAATAGGCTTTCTACAAACACTTCTATTCAATACCCATTGTTTCTGTTCTGTCTTGTGTTGATACTTTTAATACCCTATTAATATCCCCTCATGTTCTGTCTTGTGTTAATGCCACATCACTATATGCCACATCATCCCTCCCACCTCACTCAAATGTAGATATAATAGCAGAGATACGTAAGTTCTAATCAGTTGTGTATTTGTGAAGTCTTTGAAAATGTAATAAGTTTTACGAAACGCGCCCGTGTCGCGTCAGACTAGAAATAAAAATGAATTTTGGAGAAGTGATTTTTGATTTACCTCCAACAGTGAAGCGTAATGTACGAAAGATTGAGAAAATTCGTGTTAGAATTATTAATCTTACTTTTTCGGTCATATTTAATAATATATGTCTACAGGAAAGACTGCTACCAAAATATACTAATATATATATATATATATATATATAAATATATATATATATATATATATATATATATATATATATATATGCATATATATATATATATATATATATATATATATATATATATATTTCATCCGCATATAGTCCTGGGGACCATTCAGGCTTGTTCGCATATATATTTATATATATATGTGTGTGTGTGTGTGTGTGTGTGTGTGTGTGTGTGTGTGTGTACAAGTCAAATATTGCAGTATTTACCATTAAATTTTTATTACAGTCAAGACATTTGTAATGTTAGTAAGTCTAGTATTACCTCACATATATATCATACTTTTGGATACTAAGATCTTCCTTAGTGAATGATAGCTATTTGTAGGCAGATACGTGTTTCATTTACTGTTCTTCATTCATGCACAGTCTATTGCTGAAGAACTACATATCAAACACTCTCACCGAACGATTAACAGCTGGCTGACACTCAGGTGCGTCCTACCATACACAATGCCCAGACAGAAGGGACACTTCGAACCACACTCCCGAAAATACTAATTACATGCCTAAACAAAAAAAGAAATGCATGGAAAAATTACGATATTTGACAAATTTTATATATTCATATTTTTATGTAAATTTATTCCTAGAGATATTACACCATATATAAATATTTATTTCCAAAATTTCAACACCAAAAAATATTTTATTTTACATACAAATATATATTTTTTCGGTGCAATAATTTCAGAGCAATTTACGATTATTTTTTCACTTTTTTATACATTGAGGTCTAAAGATTTTGTTGTTAAAATATGTATCAAAGACCATCACAGGGAGTCATAACGATACGCTGTAATCCTGAGTGTCTTAATAGATTTATTAAAACAAAATTAACACTAGAAATATTGTCTTCACGTCATGCTCAAGGAATCAGAAGTATTGTCTTCACGTCATGCACAAGGGATCAGAAGTATTGTCTTCACGTCATGCACAAGGAATCAGAAGTATTGTCTTCACGTCATGCTCAAGGGATCAGAAGTATTGTTTTCACGTCATGCTCAAGGAATCAGGAGTATTGTCTTCACGTCATGCTCAAGGAATCAGGAGTATTGTCTTCACGTCATGCTCAAGGAATCAGGAGTATTGTCTTCACGTCATGCTCAAGGAATAAGAAGTATTGTCTTCACGTCATGCACAAGGAATCAGAAGTCTTGTCTTCACGTCATGCACAAGGAATCAAAGGTATTGTCATGTCATGCCCAATAACTCGGAGGTGATGTCTTCATGTTATGCCCAGGAAGCTCGAGAACCTGTCGTTATATTATGTCCAATAAATCAGAGGTGATGTTTTCATGTCATCGTCAAGGAACTAGGTGATGTGCGCATGTAACGACCCCAGCATTTAATTACATAGAAATATAGGAAATTGAAAAAGTTTTTTTGTCCCATACGAGGCAAATCCTATTTATTTAACCCCAAATTTATTCTTTTACCTGTCTGACCCATTGCCTTACACCATCCAACCATCCCAAGCCATTTAAATTTACATCTTATTACTTTACAATGTTGAAGAAATGTTAAAGAGCAAACCATAACGACTATAAAGCACTTGGAAGAGTTAAGGATAGGAATTTGGGATCGGACGAGGGGGAGGAATGTTGCCCAACCACTTGGACGGTCGAGAATTGAACGCAAACCTGCATGAACAGGCCAGCGTTCATTTAGGTCTGACATTTTGGTGAGATAATGAAAACGTTGATGTTAAACACCAAACTTCCCGAAGTGGTAATGGTAGAAGCCGGTGGCTACTAGTACCAAAGTGTCCACTACAATATTCCTTACGCAGGAATATTACAGTGGTTGGTGAGGAAATGAAGCAACTGTGTTCTCGCCCATCAATCAATAACTACACATCAGCGCAGATGAAGTATTGTGCAGAGGAAAAAAATCAATTATTTACCCAATTTGTGGTAGTAAATTTATTGTCCCCCAGGACTATAAATTTCATTTATAGTCCAGGGGATCATTCAGGCTTGTTCGCATTTGTGTGTTCCTCACGTGTGCCCCCAAAGAATGAGGTGATTTGATAAAATACCATGCCCAAGATTACCAACCGAGTGCCGGTGAGGGGATGGAAATAGCCTTGGCTACCATTCCATTTTGTCCGGTCGTGTTGGTCGAGCGGTTAAGGGATCCTGTACGCCAGCAGAGTGCTTCTGGCAGTATGAGTTCGAGTCACTTCTGGGGTGTGAGTTTTCAGTTGCATATTGTCCTGGGAATATATATATATATATATGGCACAACTCTCCTAAACACGAGAGTTAAGTATACAACTTTAGAACACTTTCCCACCAGGAGACTCGAACCCTAGCCAGCACAGAAGCCTTCCAGCAACTGGCATAACAGGTACCAGTTGGTTAACAGGTACTTTGGTACAATCTCTTTTAAGGGTCTGAGCGGGTGGTGGAGAGGGTTAAGGCGTACCTGTTATGCCAGTTGCTGGAAGGCTTCTGTGCTGGCTAGGGTTCGAGTCTCCTGGTGGGAAAGTGTTCTAAAGTTGTATATATATATATATATATATATATATATATATATATATATATATATATATATATATATATATATATATATATATATATATATATATATATATATATATATATATATATATATAACTGAAAACTCACACCCCAGAAGTGACTCGAACCCATACTCCCAGGAGCAACGCAACTGGTATGTACAAGACGCCTTAATCCACTTGACCATCACGACCGGACAAAATGAGGTGATAGCCGAGGCTATTTGAACCACCCCACCGCCGGCACTCGGATAGTAATCTTGGGCATAGCATTTTACCAAATCACCTCATTCTTTGGGGCACACGTGAGTTTGTCCGGTCGTGATGGTCAAGTGGATTAAGGCGTCTTGTACATACCAGTTGCGTTGCTCCTGGGAGTATGGGTTCGAGTCACTTCTGGGGTGTGAGTTTTCAGTTGCATATTGTCCTGGGGACCATTCAGGCTTGTTCGCATTTGTGTTCCTCACGTGTGCCCCAAAGAATGAGGTGATTTGGTAAAATGCTATGCCCAAGATTACTATCCGAGTGCCGGCGGTGGGGTGGTTCAAATAGCCTCGGCTATCACCTCATTTTGTCCGGTCGTGATGGTCAAGTGGATTAAGGCGTCTTGTACATACCAGTAGGTTGTTCCTGGGAGTATGGGTTCGAGTCACTTCTGGGGTGTGAGTTTTCAGTTGCATATTGTCCTGGGGACCATTCAGGCTTGTTCACATATATATATATATATATATATATATATATATATATATATATATATATATATATATATATATATATATATATGTACATATATATATATATATATAGAGAGAGAGAGAGAGAGAGAGAGAGAGAGAGAGAGAGAGAGAGAGAGAGAGAGAGAGAGAGAGAGAGAGAGAGAGAGAGAGAGAGAGAGAGAGAGAGAGAGAGAGAGAGAGAGAGAGAGAGAGAGAGAGAGAGAGAGAGAGAGAGAGAGAAAGAATGAATTGCCGAGTTTGTGAGAATACCAATAATATAAATTTGATTTAAATCCTTCCTATACCAAAAAAAGTTGTAGTTTTTTTCATAAAATAAGCAAAGATTCGAAACAACTCCCACATCACCGACCAATACACCAAATGCGTTATTGTGCAAATCGAACGATAGATGGAAGAATAATCGGAATACATAATGGCTTATGGAAATGGAAAAACGAGGACAATTACGGGTAGGCATCAGGGCCATCAAACACGATTGTATTCGCTGGCAGCGCCAACAATCGCTGGTGAAAACACTGTTATCCAGGTGGGAAGCTTCAGTGCTTCCTACCATATTGTTTTTATTTCTTATATAATAATGATACTCGAAGTTATTTCACAAGATTTTTTGCTGGTAATGCTTCTAATACTGAAATTACTTGTCCTCGAAAAATGATAGTACCAATGTTTACCATTACTATCAATGGTTACCATTAGTATCAATGGTTACCAATAGTGTCAATGGTTACCAATATTACCATTGGTTACCATTAGTACCAATCGTTGCCAATAGTAGCAATGGTTACCAATAGTACCAATGGTTACCTATAGTACCACTGGTTACCAATAGTTCTAATGGCAACCAATATTCCAATAGTTACCAAATGTCCCAATGATCTCCAAGATAACCAATGGTTACAAATAGTACCATTGGTTACCAATAGTACCAATGATTTACCAAGAGTACCAATGGCAACAAACAGTAACCATGACAACCAATAGTACCATTGAAAACCAAATGTACCAATGGCAACCATTAGTACCAATGGTTACCAATAGTGTCAATGATTACCAATAGTTCCAATAGCAACCAATAGTACCATTGATTGCCAAATAGTTTTAATGGCAACCAATAATATCAATGGTTACCTAGTACCAATGGTTACCAATAGTTCTAATGACAACCTATAGGACAAATGGTTTCCAATAGTACCAATGGTTACCAATAGTTACCAATAGTACCAATTGCTACCAATAGTACCAGTGGTTACCAATATTACCAATGGCTACCAATAGTACCAATGGTTACCAATAGTACCAATAGTACCAGTGGTTACCAATGGCTACCAATATTACCAATGGCTACCAGTAGTACCAATGGTTACGAATAGTACCAATGGCTACCAATAGTACCCATGGCTACCAATAGTGCCAATGGTTACCAATATTACCAATGGTTACCAATAGTACCAATGACTATCAATAGTACCAATGGCTACCAATAGAACCAATGGCTAACAATAGTACCAATGGCTACCAATAGTAACAATGGCTACCAATAGTACCAATGGCTAACAATAGTACCAATGGCTACCAATAGTACCAATGGCTAACAATAGTACCAATGGCTACCAATAGTACCAATGGCTAACAATAGTACCAATGGCTACCAATAGTACCAATGGCTAACAATAGTACCAATGGCTGCGAATAGAACCAATGGCTACCAATAGTACCAATGGCTGCCAATAGAACCAATGGCTGCCAATAGAACCAATGGCTGCCAATAGTACCAATGGCTACCAATAGTACCAATGGCTGCGAATAGAACCAATGGCTACCAATAGTACCAATGGCTGCCAATAGAACCAATGGCTGCCAATAGAACCAATGGCTGCCAATAGTACCAATGGCTAACAATAGTACCAATGGCTGCGAATAGAACCAATGGCTACCAATAGTACCAATGGCTGCCAATAGAACCAATGGCTGCCAATAGAACCAATGGCTGCCAATAGTACCAATGGCTACCAATAGTACCAATGGCTGCCAATAGAACCAATGGCTGCCAATAGAACCAATGGCTACCAATAGTACCAATGGCTGCCAATAGAACCAATGGCTGCCAATAGAACCAATGGCTGCCAATAGTACCAATGGCTACCAATAGTACCAATGGCTAACAATAGTATCAATAGAATCAATTGCCATTATGAAAAGAATTGACAACATTTGCATTGTCACGCCCATTGTGAGGAATTTCTCCCAAAATTATTTTAATTATTTATTTATTTTAATATAATTTAATTTATTGTTCATTCAAAGTGGACTGTAAATTTAAAGATTATACTGTTCTTTATATTATCATCGGTTGGTCGGAGACTCTGAGGTTCCTTGGTCGAGTGACCCGTGAGAGGGTCTGTGTGCAACCCGTCCTCTTAAAAATAACGTCACTTTTCCCTTGTATGCTCACTATGGCCAAAAGTGGACGTAATTTAAAATGAAATCGACTCACAAAAGTGACGTACTGTCCCGTTTTCTGTTTGAGTCGTCCGGCCTACTCAGAAAGGTTAGGAAAGGAAACTTTCAATTAACATTTTTCATAAACAATTGAAACTTTATGAGAATTTGCTGCCCTCCTAACCTACCAGAGGATCCTTAACTTACTGTTGTTGAAAAAAAAATCCAAATTTATTTACATTTTCTTTTCATTTTCAAATTATGTACATTTTCGGCCATACGGGCAAACGGCCAGAAGCGACGATATTTTTAAGAGGACAGGTTGACAAAGTATGTCCATGGCTTCTGGCAGCGGGGAGCTCGTGTATGTCTAATATAGCGTCCCTTCTCCCTCCTGGGCGAGAGACGCGTTATCTTGCCTGGTTCGGTCTTCGACCGTTTATGACTAAAGGGCAGAATGATCTTATTTTATTTACTTGTTAATTATATCCAGTCATCGGTAACACGTTTTTATATTATTTTATCCCCAAATTGACATTATAAAGTTACGTGATATGGATAAATATATATTCAGGAGACGTGGCAGATGTCCCATTTTCTCTGAGAAGCCCAAAACCAATTTTCTTTTAATGATTCTCTTAGTAAAATTAGCGGTTAATAGGGTTAGTAATTTCCCAACATACCTGCGTTTGCTTGGTACAATATGTGTTAGCATTTAGCCCTTAAATGGTGCATGACTATATACCATTTGACACCCACAGGCGCATACCAAAAAAAAAAAAAAAAAAAAATATTTTTTCTTCCTAACCTGTTAATTTGTGTTCACTGATCATGGGGAAAAAATTAAAAACATCGTAAGTGGCATATAATGCCCACTATAGGGCAGGGAAGTCTGGCAAAAAAAAGGCGCTGACTCAGCGTGCGTCCCAGGCAGTCTGTTGCTCGCCAGCTGTCAGGCCAGAGTTGCCACAAAGAGATAATTACCTAATTATTTCAATGTCTCTGATTGATTTTTCATAGTATTTTTTGCTGTAATATTATTTAATAGTGTGTAGTGTGATAATATTTATATAATAAAATGAGTGAATCATCGCTGTACTCAAAAATATGGTGTGCATATTGTTGATTCAATTATGTCCATCAAACAGTGAACAAATACTTTGTCAGTTATTACACTATATACACAGGTTATATATAAGTATCTGCACGTTTTGTTCACCATAACGAACCACTAAGTTGCTATTAAGAGTCAAAAAGTAATGAGGAATGGTCATGTACCAGCCAGCCACTCACTCCCTCCCTCAAGTCACCTGACTCTCCCACATTCTCCTCCCACCATACTGTTTTTGCTTTTATTCACTATATACAGACGCTATATATAAGTATCTACATTCGTGTTCACCATAACGAACCACTAAGTTGGTATTCTGAGTGGTACTGGCAGTGGCAGCCCACCACTGGCTGCCACTCCCTCCCTCCCTCACCTCACCTGACTTGCCACCATTCTCCACCCACCATACTGTTTTTGCTTTTATATACAGACGCTATATATAAATATTTACATGTTTTGCTTACCATAACTGTACATCTAAGCTTGTATGGTGAGTAAAGGCACAAAGAAGTAGCTACTCACACAGTCAGCTGATGGCTACCGACCTCAAGGCCAGACGCACTAATATTTCTCCTCCAACAATACTGTTTGTGGTGTTATTACGCTATATACACACATTATATATAAATATCTACCTGTTTTATTCACTATACCTGTACAAGTAAACTGGTATGGTGCCCAAAGACCATCGTGGTCACCAGGAAACAACATGATAAATCGTACAGACGACGCCACCGCCCTCACCAAAATGGTGGCTCCCAACCTACTCCTCTTGCTGTTTATACCCTCTATACACACGTTATATATAAGTATCTACATTTGTGTTCACCATATCGAACCACTAAGCTGGTATGGTGAGTGCAGTCAATAAAAGGTGGCCACACACAGTCAGAAGACAACGCCACCACCCTCCCTTCCACAGCATTACTCCTCCCTCCATGGAGCACAACGCTAAATATCACCACAATCCTGCTATTATCAGAACCCTGGTCAGTTTTATCACAGTCAAGGGTCTTCTGTAACAATATTATCTCTACATAATAGCATGAACAATTATATTATGGCATTTTTAGGCAATGCTGTGGTCACAAGCTGAACAGCAGTGCTGTGAGCTCATGCTGCGTGCGTCAGGCTTGGTAGGTCACTCAATACTGAGGCTCCTAACACCCGGGAATTTGGCCCACGATTTTTTTTAAATGGCGTCTGTTTACAAGGGCCCTGATGAAGGTGTGGTGAACCCCGTGTATCCGCGGGCCGTTTAAATCTTGCGTAGTACTCCAAAGCATCATATGATACAATGCACAATTTAAGGGTTAGTGCCGGAATTTCCGACATAATTCCTGGGGAGTCACACATGTCGGGGTCCTCGGTTTAGGAATGGCGAACACTTCATTGCTTTCCTTCCGAATTATTGTATTGTTTAAGGTTCAATTTGCACTGTTGAGCGGCAGTCCTTTAAGGACAGATGTCCCGTATTGGAGCTGCAGGGATGGGAAGTCTTTGAGCGAATACATTTCCTGCTAGCTCCAAAGGAACCAGTTTTTCTGAGGTTTTAAGACTTGTGATGCATCTGCACTTTACTTTCACTACTCACAAGATACCCTGGTCGTCTGGATGGACAGAGACCATAC
This sequence comes from Procambarus clarkii, assembly GCF_040958095.1. Lineage (NCBI taxonomy): Eukaryota > Metazoa > Arthropoda > Malacostraca > Decapoda > Cambaridae > Procambarus > Procambarus clarkii. The sequence continues at coordinate 31,073,093 of NC_091213.1, read as the reverse complement.
GTCCTGGAGGCCACTCTGAACGTGGACCGTCACTGTCCACAAGTACTACATCATCATGTTTTCAGTGAATTTTATTGTAAGGGTTGTTTGCCCCATAGTGATTTGCCCTCAGAACAGTTATGTATTCTCGAGTCCAAACGTCATTTCACCGACTTATTACTCATGACAGATGTTTGTAGCTCTGAACCAAGTCACTCTCTCTGACATACGAAGGATCTTCTGGTCCATCGTCAGTGAGGGATGCGGTAGAGGTAAGAAGTCCTCCACACATCAGAGGAGATGGACTTAATGGCTCACATTGCGATTGGTCCTCAGAGAGGTAGGTCAGTGGTCTGTTATTGACCCAACATTCAGTTTCTGTGACAACGATGTGAAGCTAGCAGCTGTCTAACTCCCAGGTACCTATTTACTGTTAGGTAACAGAGGTATCAGGGTGAAAGAAATATTTTGCCCATTTGTCTCAATCCCCACCTCTATTGGGGATTGAACCCGGAACCTCAGAACTACGAATCCGAAGCTCTGTCCACCCAGCTGTCAAGCGCCCTGACAGCTGGGGACTGTCAACTTTTTCAAAGTGAGAGTAGAGATAAATATACTCCGGCTGCAGCAGCCGAATACACAACCAAGAGTGAGTTGAAGTGTGACGTGGGCCAAGAGGCTCACTGTAACTCACCTCTCTACTGTGTTTCAGTGGCTGCTGGTGCAGTGTGTTGAATGTTTCGTCTTGGTCACGGAAATGACAGTACTCACCAACTTGTGCTTGCGGAGGTTGAGCTCTGTCTCTTTGGTCCCGCCTCTCAACTGTCAATCAACTGGTGTACAGATTCCTTAGCCTACTTGGGTCTATCATATCTACATTTTAAACTGTGCATGGAGTCTGCCTCCACCACATCACTGCCTAATGCATTTAATCTGTTAACTACTCTGACACTGAAAAAAGTTCTTTCTAATGTCCCTGTGGCCCATTTGGGTACTCAGTTTCCACTTGTGTCCCCTTGTTTGCGTACCACCAGTGTTAAACAGTTTATCTTTATCTACCCTGTCAATTCCGCTGAGAATTTTGTAGGTAGTGATCATGACTCCCCCTTACTCTTCTGTCTTCTAGTGTCGTGAGGTGCATTTCTCGCAGCCTTTCTTCGTAACTCATGCCTCCAAGTTTGGGGACTAACCTAGTGGCATATCTCTGAACTTTTTCCAGCTTCGTCTTGTGTTTGACAAGGTACGGGCTCCATGCTGGGGCCGCATACTCCAGAACTGGTCTTACATATGTGGTATACAAGATTCTGATTGGTTCCTTACACAGGTTCCCGAAGGCAGTTCTGATGTTAGCCAGCCTTGCTACGCTGCAGATGTTATTCTTTTGATGTGGGCTTCAGAAGACAGGGTTGTTGTGATATCAACTCCTAGATCCTTCTCTCTGTCCGTTTCATGAAGGACTTCATCTCCCATTCTGTATCCTGTGTCTGACTTCCTGTTTCCACTGTCTAGTTTCATTACCTTACATTTACTCGGGTTGAACTTTAGTAGCCATTTGTTGGAGCATTCATTCAATCCGTCTAGGTTATCTTGTAGCCTCATACGATCTTCCTCCGTCTTAACCCTCCTCCTAATTTTCTCATCATCAGAAAACAATGAGAGGAATGATTCCATACCATCTGGAAGATCATTTACATATATAAGAAATATTATGGATCCAAGGACTGAACCCTGCGGGACTCCACTGGTGACGTCTCGCCAATCTGAGACCTCACCCCGCACAGTGACTCGCTACCTTCTGTTACTTAGGTACTCCCTTATCCAATGGAGTACCTTCCCTTTCACTCCTGCCTGTATCTCCAGCTTTCGCACTAGTGTTTGGTGTGGCACTGTGTCAAAGGCTTTCTGGCAATCCAATAATATGCAGTCTGCCAACCCCTCTCTTTATTGTGTGACGGGTTGTGGTATCGCAGCTATACTGAACCAAGATGGTATGGCTTTCCCCTCACACTAATACTAAAAAATGCTGCTATTGGCGTTGCAGTGTGTAAGTCGCAGATGGAAACAAATGAAAATCATCAAATAAATAATTAAACAATTTACTGAAATATTAATGAACATAAATGCCCCTGAAAATTCTTGGCTATCATGTAATGCAAAGGTGAACAAGTTAATACGACATTAATACAAAAATAAACTATAAGAAATGAATACAAATCATAAAGATATACTGGTGGACTGAAGACAGCTACCATACCACCATGGCATCAGTCACACGACGTTGGCTGAAGGCGGACGACGGGTGAGAGACACGAAGGTGATCCTAGAGCACTAAGGGAGAGACTGGCTCTCCAGGGTTGTTGTTATAGCACGGACTATGGTGAGCCCGTAAATAAAAAGTCTCCAGGCGCTGTCTCCAGGGAGGCGGCGCTCTTTATATAGTCCGGCGGTGATGAATCGCCCAGTGTCAACGCGAGGTGGACATCTGGTCAACTAACACACTGCTCGTTGTGGCTGGCGGTGCCTTTGTGTTGAGCTGCACCACTGTCAGTTGTAGGCGGCTAACTGCTTGTTTTCGAAGGCAAACTACCGGTTAGCAGAGGTGGCCGGCTTGCCTCTGAGTCGTACCAGGCAGTGCCAGGCCCTGGGGGGGGGGGGGGTATGGAGAGGTGGCAGGACTGATGGCTCATCTGGGCTGGTGTAGATGTACACTTCCAGTACAGAGGCACTGAAGGTGAAGGGAAAGGCAGTTCCACTGCTATGCAGGGGATTCACGTAACACTTGCCTGATTGTTTCTTGCCTGTAGTGTAACTGGGTGTTAGTTGGCTATTTGGGGTTGTCTGATATGCGGTTCTGCAGTGATGTCCAGTCTTTAATTGTCTTTTTATCTGTCAATTATTTTAATGTTTGCTAAGTAACACTAAACATATAGGATCAATATGACTGAACCCAACCAGCCTATGTCTGTCCTGTACACCAGACAACTCACCCAGCAAAGTTGGGTGAGGCTGCACCAAGCGTTTGGCCTTCACACTCATAGAGACAGAAATTCTTACTTGTGTATCATTTGTATTGTTCGACGTTTCATCAGCATTTGTGACATTTCAGGAACACACACACTATGCACAGAAGACACATATATACTATGTTTACATGCAGAAACAGATATAACTGTGGGTTCACCTAGCACTACGATTCCCCCAACCTTCTTCTTCGCAGGGAGCGCCTAAGGAGAGGCTGATGTGATTGATGCCTGACTACTGCCTCTAGTTGTCCACTGGGTCACCTTCCCTCTGGGTGGACCGTCGGACATCTGTATGCTCCAAGTCCAATTCATCTGAATGTTAATTACTAGTGTCAGCTCCCGAGTGAACACGGCATCAAGCGTACGTAGCCTCCTTAGAACCTTTTCATCAGCTATGTAGGAAATTGTTAAAGTTTTCACATAGTGGTGTTGAGAGCGGAAACTGCCAATCCAAGACAGTATGTATTGTGAGCTCCCAAGAACCGACCAAATAAATACATCAAGGATTAATTCATGGACATATACTCAGTGAATATATTGATATTCACCCCTAGTATACTGATATATCATCTCTCAGACATTCAAAGCTCGTTGACCAGACCACACACTAGAAGGTGAAGGGACGACGACGTTTCGGTCCGTCCTGGACCATTCTCAAGTCCAATGTAAAAATCGACTTGAGAATGGTCCAGGACGGACCGAAACGTGGTCGTCCCTTCACCTTCTAGTGTGTGGTCTGGTCAACATACTTTAGCCACGTTATTGTGACTCATCGCCTGCATTCAAAGCTCTCTGTAATGTCACCAGTTCCCATTAGTTTAAACATCTCATATGACGCAACGACGCAAATTACGTTTGAGACCCATTCAATGCCATCTCTTCTTGCCCTTAGATCAAACATAATTCTCAGCATATACCTCATACTGCTATTACTGTACCTCATATTGCTATTACTGTACCTCATATTGCTATTACTGTACCTCATATTGCTATTACTGTACCTCATATTGCTATTACTGTACCTCATATTGCTATTACTGTACCTCATATTGCTATTACTATGCATAATGCTACTATTTATATACCTAATGCTATTATTACTATAATTGCTGCTACTATTACTACTTGGCTCTTAATTCCACTTCTTCTACTAGGCTATTACTATCGCTGAGAGTGCTGTTACTGCTACTAGTTGTATTAGAAATAATACAATATTATAATAATACAATTATTGTAAATAATACAATAATATTAGTTGTATTAGAACTGTATGTAGCAGAAGGGAACATGAGAGTGAGGACTGCCAGGCAACATATTCCAGCCAGTAGCAACTCGATAATCAATCACTGAGGGTCACGTTGCTGCTGCACCTGGCATTAGAGGCGGCCCCGTCACAGTCAGGTAATGGGGCCCGCCAGTGGGCCATCCTTCACCACTGCCCATTACATCCATTAGGTCCGTGTTCCGCTGAACGAGAAAAATGGCGTAATTATCGTCTTGTGACGGTTTCCTTACGCCAATATTTACGCTCAGTCAATAAATGAGATGTGAGAAGGCGCATGGAGGAAATGAGAGCTGGAAAGATGAGGTGAGAGAGAATAAGGGAGGAAAGTAGGAGGAAACTGAGGAGACGGGAGAGAAGTAGAGAGAGAATGGAAGATGTGTGGGACAGAGGTAGAGTGAGTAGGAGTAAGTGAGTAAGAGGTAACGATGAGCAGTGAGGGAAGCAGTGAGGTAACATGGGAAGCCCTGAGACACTATAGTAGCAGTGAGGCACTATGGGTAGCAGTGAGGTACTATGAGGAGACAGTGAGGCACTATGGGTAGAAGTGAGGCACTATGGGTAGCAGTGAGGTACTATGAGGAGACAGTGAGGCACTATGGGTAGCAGTGAGGTACTATGAGGAGACAGTGAGGCACAATGGGTAGAAGTGAGGCACTATGGGTAGAAGTGAGGCACTATGGGTAGCAGTGAGGTACTATGAGGAGACAGTGAGGCACTATGGGTAGAAGTGAGGCACAATGGGGAGAAAGTGAGGCACTATGGGTAGAAGTGAGGCACTATGGGGAGAAAGTGAGGTACTATGAGGAGACAGTGAGGCACTATGGGTAGAAGTGAGGCACTATGGGGAGACAGTGAGGCACTATGGTTAGCAGTGAGGCACTATGGGGAGAGAGTGAGGCGCTATGAGTAGCAGTGAGGCACTATGGGTAGCAGTGAGGCACTATGGGTAGTAGTGAGGCACTATGGGTAGTAGTGAGGCACTATAAGGAGACAGTGAGGCACTATGGGTAGCAGTGAGGCACTGTTGGTGGCAGTGAGGCACTATGGGTAGCAGTGAGGCACTATGGGTAGTAGTGAGGAACTATGAGGAGACAGTGAGGCACTATGGGTAGCAGTGAGGCACTATGGGGAGAGAGTGAGGCACTATGGGTAGCGTTAAGGGCACTATGGGTAGCAGTGAGGCACTATGGGGAGAGAGTGAGGCACTATGGGTAGCGGTAAGGGCACTATGGGTAGCGGTGAGGGCACTATGGGTAGCAGTGAGGCACTATGGGCAGCAGTGAGGCACTATGGGTAGCAGTGAGGACCTATGGGTGGCAGTGAGGCACTATGGGTAGCGGTAAGGGCACTATGGGTAGCGGTGAGGGCACTATGGGTAGCAGTGAGGCACTATGGGCAGCAGTGAGGCACTATGGGTAGCAGTGAGGACCTATGGGTGGCAGTGAGGCACTATGGGTAGCAGTGAGGCACTATGAGTAGCAGCGAGGCACTATGGGTAGCAGTGAGGCACTATGGGTGGAAGTGAGGCAGTATGGGTAGCAGTGAGGCACTATGGGTAGTAGTGAGGCACTATGGGAAGCAGTGACGCACTATGGGTAGTAGTGAGGCACTATGGGGAGCAGTGAGGCACTATGGGTAGCAGTGAGTCACTATGGGTAGCAGTGAGGCACTATGGGTAGCAGTAAGGCACTATGGGTGGAAGTGAGGCACTATGGGTAGCAGTGAGGCACTATGGGTGGCAGTGAGGCACTATGGGTAGCAGTGAGGCACTATGGGTGGAAGTGAGGCACTATGGGGTAGCAGTGAGGCACCATGGGTAGTAGTGAGGCACTATGGGGAGCAGTGAGGCACTATGGGTAGTAGTGAGGCCCTATGGGGAGCAATGAGGCATTATGGGTAACAGTGAGGCACTATGGGTAGCAGTGAGGCACTATGGGTGGCAGTGAGGCACTATGGGTAGCAGTGAGGCACTATGGGTAGCAGTGAGGCACTATGGGTAGCAGTGAGGCACTATGGGTAGCAGTGAGGCACTATGGGTGGAAGTGAGGCACTATGGGTAGCAGTGAGGCACTATGGGTAGTAGTGAGGCACTATGGGGAGCAGTGAGGCACTATGGGTAGTAGTGAGGCACTATGGGTAGCAGTGAGGCACTATGGGTAGTAGTGAGGCACTATGGGTAGTAGTGAGGCACTATGGGTAGCAGTGAGGCACTGTGGGCAGCAGTGAGGCACTATGGGTAGTAGTGAGGCACTATGGGGAGCAGTGAGGCACTATGGGTAGTAGTGAGGCACTATGGGTAGCAGTGAGGCACTATGTGTAGTAGTGAGGCACTATGGGTAGCAGTGAGGCACTATGGGTAGCAGTGAGGCACTATGGGTAGCAGTGAGGCACTATGGGTGGAAGTGAGGCACTATGGGTAGCAGTGAGGCACTATGGGTAGTAGTGAGGCACTATGGGGAGCAGTGAGGCACTATGGGTAGTAGTGAGGCACTATGGGTAGCAGTAAGGCACTATGGGTAGTAGTGAGGCACTATGGGGAGCAGTGAGGCACTATGGGTAGCAGTGAGGCACTATGGGTAGTAGTGAGGCACTATGGGGTGCAGTGAGGCACTATTTTTTTGAGATATATACAAGAGTTGTTACATTCTTGTACAGCCACTAGTACGCGTAGCGTTTCGGGCAAGTCCTTAATCCTATGGTCCCTGGAATACGATCCCCTGCCGCGAAGAATCGTTTTTTCATCCAAGTACACATTTTACTGTTGCGTTAAACAGAGGCTACAGTTAAGGAATTGCGCCCAGTAAATCCTCCCCGGCCAGGATACGAACCCATGACATAGCACTCGCGGAACGCCAGGCGAGTGTCTTACCACTACACCACGGAGACTACTATGGGTAGTAGTGAGGCACTATGGGGAGCAGTGAGGCACTATGGGTAGTAGTGAGGCACTATGGGTGGCAGTGAGGCATTATGGGTAGCAGTGAGGCACTATGGGTAGCAGTGAGGCACTATGGGGAGCAGTGAGGTACTATGGGTAGTAGTGAGGCACTATGGGTAGCAGTGAGGCACTATGGGTAGCAGTGAGGCACTATGGGTGGCAGTGAGGCACTATGGGTAGCAGTGAGGCACTATGGGTAGCAGTGAGGCACTATGGGTAGCAGTGAGGCACTATGGGTAGCAATGAGGCACTATGGGTAGCAGTGAGGCACTATGGGTAGCAGTGAGGCACTATGGGTGGAAGTGAGGCACTATGGGTAGCAGTGAGGCACTATGGGTAGTAGTGAGGCACTATGGGTAGCAGTGAGGCACTATGGGTAGCAGTGAGGCACTATGGGTAGTAGTGAGGCACTATGGGTAGCTGTGAGGCACTTTGAGTAGTAGTGAGGCACTATGGGTAGCAGTGAGGCACTATGGGTAGCAGTGAGGCACTATGGGTAGTAGTGAGGCACTATGGGGAGCAGTGAGGCACTACCCAGCAAACACAAATCATCTACACAACGTTCGCCTATCTCTTGCCATAGGTGTGGGAATGATTTGCATTGAGAATGGTGCAGGAGAGCCTTTGAGAAACTTTTACTCAAAAAATCCAAACACAAAGGTTTAATTATAAATTGTTTTTCTACAATTATTTTCTTCCAAATGTAAAACAAATAGTTTTTACATGTTTAAATATAAAATTTATGGTGTTTTTTTGTAAAATTCATTAATAAATTGTGAATGATATATATTGGCTGAGTGAAACCTTTATAATCCATTTAGTTATAATTTGAACAGAAAAAAGTATTTTTCCAAATTTTCTAAAAATTGCTCTTTTTAACACAATTTGACTCCTTATACATTCCACTAAACACTATATCATGTTTAAATATATAATTTATGTATTATTCTCTAAAATAATTTATATAAATTATATAAGTTGCTGGAAAGTGGTGTTAAGGATTTTGAAAACATTTTGTTGTGTTAATATGTTCTTATTAACTATGTCTCAAGTTCACAGTTTATCAAACAAGAATATTAACATTCGTCAACTCTTAAAATCTTATATGTTATCTTGCTGGTGCAAAAAAGGGTGAATCTTTAGGAACAGCTATAGTATCTATATATCACAAATGGTGTTTTCCCTAACTCAAACAATGTAGGGTTTATTATTCTACACATATTTCTAATGACTCTTAGATGTTTACATTCTCTGAAGTATAATTGTGAAGGCTGTGTCCATCACTCTCAACACAGATTCTTAAACTCGTCTCTGCAGGTTCAACTATATAATTAGTTTCCATTTTGAATTTCCATGGACATTTGTATCCAAAATGAAACCAATGTGGTTTCCTTCAGCGCCTTCAGCCAGCACATTTGCTCATTCATTTCCACAGATTCCAACAAGGTAGGGGATTTACAGAAATTTGTATATTCATATTGTTATATATTAAAAATATGAATGCAGTTCAATATGATAAGACAAATACATGAGTTTATGATAAATTCGTTTTCTGTGATATACCATTGATATGCTCTTTTTTTCTTTAAACGGCAGACTAAACTAAAGTGCTCACATCAACAGATTTGATGTATAAATGGTCAACGCTCAACAGAGTTAGTATAAATGTATTAGTATAAATCTTACTTGTCTCATTGTTAATTCACATTCAATGTCAACTTGTGGTTTTGATGTGGCACGTTTGGCCAAGACACCCCACCCCATTATGCACCCCATACCCATCTTGTGGGCGGTTGTGGAAAGGGTTACAGAGGCACATAATGGGCTCAGGGACTGAACCCCACAATTCATTTAGCTAAGCAAGTTACAATCTTGATGAGCTAGTTACAAAATTCAATATAAGTCATCACATCAACAATGGGTTCGAGATCGACCTCAAGTACAGGTTCTAAATTAAGCAACTGACATATGTGGAGAGCTAGTATCAAAATTTATATGTTTGTCCTGCACACCGTCCCCCATCCAGTGGGCAGCGGTGGATAGGTTACAATCACTTAGTTGTTATCTACAGTTAGCAAACTGGGGATATTTGGCTAAAATTTCTGGTAGCAGATCATTTTGAATGAAATATTGACACATCGCTGGAACATTGGTTATAGAATTGTCTCTAAATTCATGTATCTTTTCGCACTCCATCACATAGTGACGGAGGGTGTGCGAATAATTTTGTTGACACAGTTTACATTTGGTCAGGTCTACATCAGCAGATAATGAGAATTCCCAGAGATACTTGTAACCGAGTCTAAGCCGAGCAGTAGTAACATCTAGAAGTCTGCTGATTTTATTGGATGATCCATAGATGTGTGGCTCCTCTTGTATGATATGTATGATAGATGGAATTACTAGTTCCAGTTTCTAGGCAGGCGATGAGTACTCACAATAACCTTAATTAAGCGTCAAAACAAAAATGTGTATACTCTTTTTACTCTCCTGACCTTAGTTCTCGAGCTATGTATTTCATTTTGGTACCAACGTGTTCGCAATAACATTCTCTAGAAGAAAATCAGCAAAAACGGTCACCAAAAGTTATATGAATACCAGCACCCAATAAATACCTACGTAGATGACTCGCCGTGAGTGCCCAAGAGCAACAAAATGTTTTTACTCTTGGGATTGTTATCACTTCCACACTTGTCCTACAGCGTTAATTTTGGTATCAATGTACTCGCAATGAAATTCCCAACACGGTGATATGAATATAAACGTAGAATAATGGTCGCTGCCCACCCGCAAGAGTGTGGGAAGTGGCGGAACTGTTACCCAGTATTGGTGACAAGACGACACATGGGCGATACAGTGCTTTGAAAGTTTATAATTATATCACTGTCCTGACATTATTATTGTATGTACGTCATTCATTTTTGTGCCAATGTTTTCGCAATAGAATGTTCTATGAGCCCGTAGGTAAAAAAGAGCAACAAAGCGTAAGATAGAATAGCACCATATATAAAACAACGCTGGTACATATCAGTGAGCGTCAAACACACACGAAATGTGTGTGTTTGATGGTGGTCAAACGATGTTTGATGTGTTTGATCAGGTGATGTCCTGATCCGCATAATTAAAGTATGAATTATGTTGAGAAAAAATAAGAAAAAAGGGAAAAAACAGGGGTGGGAGAAACATGACAGAAAAAGAGTAAAAATACAATTTGGTCAACAAAACAGCATTGTTTAAAATAAAAGATATGGATTGACATTTTGGGGGTTAGGTTGGTAGGTTACATTGAGTTAATTAGGTAGTACTTAGTGTTTATCTGTTATAGATAGGAGCTGCCTGGTATGGGCCAATAGGCCTTCTGCAGTTACCTTTGTTTTTATGTTTTTGCCCTGTAACCTAAATGGTTAGAGAGGCACATATATGGGCTTAGGGACTGAACCCCACAATTCATTTAGCTAAGCAAGTTACAATCTTGATGAGCTAGTTACAAAATTCAATATAAGTCATCACATCAACAATGGGTTCGAGATCGACCTCAAGTACAGGTTCTAAATTAAGCAACTGACATATGTGGAGAGCTAGTATCAAAATTTATATGTTTGTCCTGCACACCGTCCCCCATCCAGTGGGCAGCGGTGGATAGGTTACAATCACTTAGTTGTTATCTACAGTTAGCAAACTGGGGATATTTGGCTAAAATTTCTGGTAGCAGATCATTTTGAATGAAATATTGACACATCGCTGGAACATTGGTTATAGAATTGTCTCTAAATTCATGTATCTTTTCGCACTCCATCACATAGTGACGGAGGGTGTGCGAATAATTTTGTTGACACAGTTTACATTTGGTCAGGTCTACATCAGCAGATAATGAGAATTCCCAGAGATACTTGTAACCGAGTCTAAGCCGAGCAGTAGTAACATCTAGAAGTCTGCTGATTTTATTGGATGATCCATAGATGTGTGGCTCCTCTTGTATGATATGTATGATAGATGGAATTACTAGTTCCAGTTTCTAGGCAGGCGATGAGTACTCACAATAACCTTAATTAAGCGTCAAAACAAAAATGTGTATACTCTTTTTACTCTCCTGACCTTAGTTCTCGAGCTATGTATTTCATTTTGGTACCAACGTGTTCGCAATAACATTCTCTAGAAGAAAATCAGCAAAAACGGTCACCAAAAGTTATATGAATACCAGCACCCAATAAATACCTACGTAGATGACTCGCCGTGAGTGCCCAAGAGCAACAAAATGTTTTTACTCTTGGGATTGTTATCACTTCCACACTTGTCCTACAGCGTTAATTTTGGTATCAATGTACTCGCAATGAAATTCCCAACACGGTGATATGAATATAAACGTAGAATAATGGTCGCTGCCCACCCGCAAGAGTGTGGGAAGTGGCGGAACTGTTACCCAGTATTGGTGACAAGACGACACATGGGCGATACAGTGCTTTGAAAGTTTATAATTATATCACTGTCCTGACATTATTATTGTATGTACGTCATTCATTTTTGTGCCAATGTTTTCGCAATAGAATGTTCTATGAGCCCGTAGGTAAAAAAGAGCAACAAAGCGTAAGATAGAATAGCACCATATATAAAACAACGCTGGTACATATCATTGAGCGTCAAACACACACGAAATGTGTGTGTTTGATGGTGGTCAAACGATGTTTGATGTGTTTGATCAGGTGATGTCCTGATCCGCATAATTAAAGTATGAATTATGTTGAGAAAAAATAAGAAAAAAGGGAAAAAACAGGGGTGGGAGAAACATGACAGAAAAAGAGTAAAAATACAATTTGGTCAACAAAACAGCATTGTTTAAAATAAAATATATGGATTGACATTTTGGGGGTTAGGTTGGTAGGTTACATTGAGTTAATTAGGTAGTACTTAGTGTTTATCTGTTATAGATAGGAGCTGCCTGGTATGGGCCAATAGGCCTTCTGCAGTTACCTTTGTTTTTATGTTTTTGCCCTGTAACCTAAATGGTTAGAGAGGCACATATATGGGCTTAGGGACTGAACCCCACACTACATTTAGCTAAGCTGGTTACAATCTTGATGATATAGTTACAAAATTCTGTATAAGTCGTCACATTATCAATGGGTTCGAGATCAACCACAATTTCCTGAATAGATATAACAAAGGGGATATTAATAGGGTATTAAAATTGTCAACACAAGATAGAACACGAAACAATGGGTATAAATTGGATAAGTTTAGATTTAGGAAAGACTTGGGTAAATACAGGTAAATAAATACAAATTTATAAATAAATCTATAAATCCAACATTATGTTTGTAAATCAACTATGTATGTATGAAAAAAAATGACTAATACGTTCGGCGAATGACTTTGACTTCAACTTCACTTTGACTTCGTTCATGTCATCGTATTTTCCGTAATATATAAAGGTTATGACAATGCAATTATATTATTGTGTGCAAATAAGTTTGAAATTTCATGTACCCTAAAAATATTAAAATAAAGAATAAGAATAATTAAATAATTGTTGTAGTAAATTGTCACACGTTCATCATACGCAAACGAACACACAGTTTGGAGCGTCAGTACAAGACCGCCGCCATTTTAAAACACGGCTTCGAATGTAAGTAATGTTTTTCTCGTACTAACACTGTGTTATACAATAGATTTGGTCTTGAATTCACAAATTTAGTTGTTACATCTGACAGAGTATGTTAGACGGTGTAATGCTGGTCCATGTTAACGTATTTGTGGGCTTGGTTGGTTTAAATGTGGAGGCGAGGCCTGGCAGTGCTGGTGTATGTGGAGGCGAGGCGAGGCCTGGCAGTGCTGGTGTATGTGGAGGCGAGGCCTGGCTGTGCTAGTGTGTATATGGAGGCGAGGCCTGGCTGTGCTAGTGTGTATGTGGAGGCGAGGCATGTACAACACTCCCCAATAGGAAGAAAACCCACTGGGTTCTAGGCTAGGTTAGGCTTATCTGTAATAATTGAATTAAGCCTAGCAAAGCCTAGAACCTAGTTCAGTAATTTAAAAAATGTTGTAACTTGAAAAATGCCATTCAATACATTACACAATTTAAATATTTTCAGGCAATCAACACAACCCTCATGTTGGCTAACCCTCTCTCATGTTGGTCAATAATTTAATTATTTTTTTATGGAGTAATTTTTGCTGTTGAAATGTAGTCTTTTTGAGACTACATTTCAAATGTAGTGTGTGTGGAGGCGTGTATGTTAGGTATTACCTAATATACACGGTGTAATATATCTATCTGTGTGAAATAGATTAAATCCATTTATTTGATATTCAGCTAATAGTTCTGTATTTTCTACATTCATCCATGTTTTGGTAAGTGCAATAATATGTATTGTTTCATTGCAGATTAGAGATTCAAGATAGTTCTAGATTTCCGAAGTACTGAAACGCGCGCCATACAGGCTTGGTGGATCTAGGTGCAAGGTAAAATTATTTACATTTACTTTTGTATTTATGTTTTGTATTTATATGCATATATGCATTTATATGCATTATTCTATAGAATAATAGATCTCGTAATAATTTTGCAAAAATAGTGGCATTTACTATTTTTAAAAGATTATTAAAAAATTTACTGATATGGTGCATTCGGAAGGGCGAAGAGGGAGAACGGCCTGTTGACATAGCTCGGGTGCAGGGGGGGGGGGTTGTGTAAAAGCCTGGTTTGTGCCTCGGAGAGGCTATGGGATCCAGTAAGTTCAGTAGAACTTCGGTTTCAACCCTTTTACCCTGTTGTAGCTCAGTCGATTAAGGCAGTGTCTGGGATGCTCCCGGACGCAGGTTCGAATCCTCGTCACGGCCCTTGTGGATTTGTTCATTTGATGCATCACGTTATTGTGATCTGTGTGTGTAATTCTTCACTTGCTACAGCAACAGGAATGTGTGTGTATGTATTTGTGTTGTTGAATATGACCGAAAGTGTAAGATTAATGATTCTAACACAAATCGTCTGAATATTTGTTTTTCTTCACTGTCGAGAGTAGTTAAAAAAATTTACTCGAGTTTATTTTCACACTTTATTTATGGTCCTTAAGTCCCTCTCCTTAATGCTGCTGCTGTTTCTCGCATCTTTGCATCGCTTGTATGTTTGGGGGTTTGGCCTCTTGCTATATATTGATTCCATTTGTGTGTGTTTGGGTCTCAGGCCCTCTCGCAATTTCTGTTGAACAAACCCCTTTTCCTAGTTCTGCATCTCTCCTTTGGTACAAATTTTGTTGTGCTTTTATCATATATTTCACAAAACTTGACATACATTTCATTTACTTCATGTCCTATCAGCAAGTGTTTGTCAAATTCTTTAAGGAAAGTTTATCATCCTGATTGCAGATCTCTAGCGATATTATGTCAACTTCTTGTGGATTCGCAATCATTATTTAATTTACCTTTAGGTGTTCTTTCACCAGCACAGCAACACTGTACCTCTCCCAACCAGTTTAAGATAAAAACTAAGTACTAACTAATTAACTCAATGTAACCTACCTTACCCCCAAAATGACAACCCATGTCTTCTATTTTAAACAATGCTGTTTTGTTGACCAAATTGTATTTTTGTTTTTTTCTGCAATGTTTCCCCCCCCCCCCCCCCACCACTCTACCACCACATTGAGTTTAGTAGCTCTGTGCACGTCAGGTGCTGTTTAATATACAGACCTACTCCTCCATTTGACCTAGTTTCTCTATCACATCTATATCACTTTGTGCTTTAGCCCTGGTGGAGCTTGGTCCACCAGGCTGTTGTTTGGAGTGGCCCGCAGATCCACATACAGTCTGCATATGATATACAGTCTGTTGATCAATTAAACTACAGTAGTTAGTTTTTATCATCCGAATGCACCAATATGTGTTCATTCTTCCCAGATGAAGGAACTAGGTAATATTCATCATCTGAATGCACCATCTGATGCTTTAACACTCATGATACACGAGAGGTTTAAAAAACTTTTAAAACTTTTAAAACTTTTTGACCTATGTATTTAAAAGCAATTCTAAAGTTAAAAAGTGTAGCATAGGCCCCTCGCAGAATGTTCTTAATATGATCCTCAGGTTATAGTTTTCTATCTAAAACCACCCCTAGATCTCTTTCTTGATCAGAATTCTTTATAGATCTCAGTGGCTCGATCATAGAAACTGCTCTAAATCCTTGTTGGCCTGGATTGTGGAGGTCATTGGTCTCTATAAAACTAGTAATCTGACTCCTGATCACTCTCAAATAATTTTATTATGTGGGATGTTAGTGCAACTGGTCTATAATTCTTTGCCAATGCTTGTGTTGTGTTGTGTTGTTTTGGTAGTGATGTGCAATGTGTTGTTTTGGTAGTGATTCGTCCAGTTCTGGTAGTAGTGCGGTTGTTGTGTAGTGTAGTACTTGTGTGCTTGTTAATGACTTGTATTCCAGTCTTGTGGGTATCTCCTTTCCCCTACGGGCCAACTGCTTTGTTCTTACCTAGCATTTTGCTTTGTTTGGGTATGAATGTTTGTGTGCCGTATATTTTGCAAAATTTGCCATATATCTCATTATTTACTCCTCTGCCTAGCAACAAGTCTGTCTAATTATACTCATTAACTGTTTTTCAAAGTTCCCCATAGTGTCCTTTATTGAAATCGAGTTCATGAACCGTTTCAATGTTCTTATTTTCTTCTAGATTATATCTTAAAGTATATTTAAATGTTATTGTTATTATTGTTATTAAATGTTATTGTGACATTGCATTGCAATTGAGCTATGTTGTTTACCATACCGTTCATTTCGTGAGTATAAGTATAGATGCCACACTTGTGACAGGTAAAACCATGCCTTTTTTGAAAAACAGCACCGTCTGTTGCACGTAAGAGCAACCCACACTATATTATGTTGCGATATTATTTCAATATTTCCGATTGTATTGATAATTTGAATTTTCATAGATTTCAATTTATTTTCATTTCGATTTAATAATTTTGTGTGACATTGCATTGAAATTGAGCTGTGTTGTTTACCATACTGTTCATTTCATGAGTATAGTTTATTTTTTTATTTTTTTCATTTCATTTTTTTAGCTGTTCTTATTTTTCAGTGATGGGAATATCAGATCATTTGATGTTCCCAATTTTCTGATGGAAGCATCAGACCATTATAGAATGCATCGGATGAGGTAGTTTGGAATGGTGGGGAGGACGAGAGGGGGGTATGGTGGGGAAGACGAGGGGACAGAGGAGAGGGTAATGGTGGGGAGGACGAGGGGACAGGGGAGTTGGGGATGGTGGGGACAGGGGAATGCTGGGGAGGACAAAGGGACAGGTGAATGGGAGATGGTGGGGGAGGAAGAAGGACAGGGGAGGGGAAAATGGTAAGGAGGACGATGGGACAGGGAAGTGGGAATAGTGGGGATGATGTGGGGACAGGGAAGTGGGAAGGACGAGAGGACTGTGGAATGGGGAATAGCAAAGTGAATTATAATTATATATATTAATTAATTCTTATAAATTTCCAGAAGCCTGTATCAACACCCACACTAATGCAACTGAAAGAGATGTTGAGACAAGTATTGCTGATATGTTGAAGAACGCCCCAAACAAACTCGGTGGAAACAGATACAAGGTAAAGTTTGCCAATTTGCTGTAGTCTAATTCAATTTCTTTTTAGTAATCTTCGAGAACATTTATGCTATGAATAAGATAAAATAATGTAACTGATTTTGATTTATTTACTATTTATTATTTATTTACCGTTATTAGTATAATAGATCTCGTAATAATTTTGCAAAAATAATGGCATTTACTATTTTAAAAAGCTCGGGTGCAGGGGGGGGGGGTTATGTAAAAGCCTGGTTTGTGCCTCGGAGAGGCTATGGGATCCAGTAAGATCGTCCTTCCTTTCCTCCCTAGAATCTGGATGTAGCAGGTGCTCAATTGTCAAAAGTGAAAAATTGGTTTTGTCTTCCGAATGCACCATTTGTGTAAATTTGCTAATAATCTTTTAAAAATAGTAAATGCCATTATTTTTGCAAAATTATTACGAGATCTATTATACTAATAACGGTTTGATAAAATACAGTAGACTGCCTACTGGATAATAGTTCCAGTCCACCTGTAGACAGGGATCTCACATCAGCTTGTATATTATACAAGGATAAGATTTGATTTACTTTTGTATTTATATGCATATATGAATTTATATGCATTATTCTCTAGAATAATAGATCTCGTAATAATTTTGCAAAAATAATGGCATTTACTATTTTAAAAAGCTCGGGTGCAGGGGGGGGGGGTTATGTAAAAGCCTGGTTTGTGCCTCGGAGAGGCTATGGGATCCAGTAAGATCGTCCTTCCTTTCCTCCCTAGAATCTGGATGTAGCAGGTGCTCAATTGTCAAAAGTGAAAAATTGGTTTTGTCTTCCGAATGCACCATTTGTGTAAATTTGCTAATAATCTTTTAAAAATAGTAAATGCCATTATTTTTGCAAAATTATTACGAGATCTATTATACTAATAACGGTTTGATAAAATACAGTAGACTGCCTACTGGATAATAGTTCCAGTCCACCTGTAGACAGGGATCTCACATCAGCTTGTATATTATACAAGGATAAGATTTGATTTACTTTTGTATTTATATGCATATATGCATTTATATGCATTATTCTCTAGAATAATAGATCTCGTAATAATTTTGCAAAAATAGTGGCATTTACTATTTTAAAAAGCTCGGGTGCAGGGGGGGGGGGGGTTTGTGTAAAAGCCTGGTTTGTGCCTCGGAGAGGCTATGGGATCCAGTAAGATCGTCCTTCCTTTCCTCCCTAGAATCTGGATGTAGCAGGTGCTCAATTGTCAAAAGTGAAAAATTGGTTTTGTCTTCCGAATGCACCATTTGTGTAAATTTGCTAATAATCTTTTAAAAATAGTAAATGCCATTATTTTTGCAAAATTATTACGAGATCTATTATACTAATAACGGTTTGATAAAATACAGTAGACTGCCTACTGGATAATAGTTCCAGTCCACCTGTAGACAGGGATCTCACATCAGCTTGTATATTATACAAGGATAAGATTTGATTTACTTTTGTATTTATATGCATATATGCATTTATATGCATTATTCTCTAGAATAATAGATCTCGTAATAATTTTGCAAAAATAGTGGCATTTACTATTTTAAAAAGCTCGGGTGCAGGGGGGGGGGGTTTGTGTAAAAGCCTGGTTTGTGCCTC
This sequence comes from Procambarus clarkii, assembly GCF_040958095.1. Taxonomy (NCBI): domain Eukaryota; kingdom Metazoa; phylum Arthropoda; class Malacostraca; order Decapoda; family Cambaridae; genus Procambarus; species Procambarus clarkii. The sequence goes on along the minus strand of NC_091213.1, from coordinate 31,054,643 downwards.
GGAGAGGCTATGGGATCCAGTAAGATCGTCCTTCCTTTCCTCCCTAGAATCTGGATGTAGCAGGTGCTCAATTGTCAAAAGTGAAAAATTGGTTTTGTCTTCCGAATGCACCATTTGTGTAAATTTGCTAATAATCTTTTAAAAATAGTAAATGCCATTATTTTTGCAAAATTATTACGAGATCTATTATACTAATAACGGTTTGATAAAATACAGTAGACTGCCTACTGGATAATAGTTCCAGTCCACCTGTAGACAGGGATCTCACATCAGCTTGTATATTATACAAGGATAAGATTTGATTTACTTTTGTATTTATATGCATATATGCATTTATATGCATTATTCTCTAGAATAATAGATCTCGTAATAATTTTGCAAAAATAGTGGCATTTACTATTTTAAAAAGCTCGGGTGCAGGGGGGGGGGGTTTGTGTAAAAGCCTGGTTTGTGCCTCGGAGAGGCTATGGGATCCAGTAAGATCGTCCTTCCTTTCCTCCCTAGAATCTGGATGTAGCAGGTGCTCAATTGTCAAAAGTGAAAAATTGGTTTTGTCTTCCGAATGCACCATTTGTGTAAATTTGCTAATAATCTTTTAAAAATAGTAAATGCCATTATTTTTGCAAAATTATTACGAGATCTATTATACTAATAACGGTTTGATAAAATACAGTAGACTGCCTACTGGATAATAGTTCCAGTCCACCTGTAGACAGGGATCTCACATCAGCTTGTATATTATACAAGGATAAGATTTGATTTACTTTTGTATTTATATGCATATATGCATTTATATGCATTATTCTCTAGAATAATAGATCTCGTAATAATTTTGCAAAAATAGTGGCATTTACTATTTTAAAAAGCTCGGGTGCAGGGGGGGGGGGTTTGTGTAAAAGCCTGGTTTGTGCCTCGGAGAGGCTATGGGATCCAGTAAGATCGTCCTTCCTTTCCTCCCTAGAATCTGGATGTAGCAGGTGCTCAATTGTCAAAAGTGAAAAATTGGTTTTGTCTTCCGAATGCACCATTTGTGTAAATTTGCTAATAATCTTTTAAAAATAGTAAATGCCATTATTTTTGCAAAATTATTACGAGATCTATTATACTAATAACGGTTTGATAAAATACAGTAGACTGCCTACTGGATAATAGTTCCAGTCCACCTGTAGACAGGGATCTCACATCAGCTTGTATATTATACAAGGATAAGATTTGATTTACTTTTGTATTTATATGCATATATGCATTTATATGCATTATTCTCTAGAATAATAGATCTCGTAATAATTTTGCAAAAATAGTGGCATTTACTATTTTAAAAAGCTCGGGTGCAGGGGGGGGGGGTTTGTGTAAAAGCCTGGTTTGTGCCTCGGAGAGGCTATGGGATCCAGTAAGATCGTCCTTCCTTTCCTCCCTAGAATCTGGATGTAGCAGGTGCTCAATTGTCAAAAGTGAAAAATTGGTTTTGTCTTCCGAATGCACCATTTGTGTAAATTTGCTAATAATCTTTTAAAAATAGTAAATGCCATTATTTTTGCAAAATTATTACGAGATCTATTATACTAATAACGGTTTGATAAAATACAGTAGACTGCCTACTGGATAATAGTTCCAGTCCACCTGTAGACAGGGATCTCACATCAGCTTGTATATTATACAAGGATAAGATTTGATTTACTTTTGTATTTATATGCATATATGCATTTATATGCATTATTCTCTAGAATAATAGATCTCGTAATAATTTTGCAAAAATAGTGGCATTTACTATTTTAAAAAGCTCGGGTGCAGGGGGGGGGGGTTTGTGTAAAAGCCTGGTTTGTGCCTCGGAGAGGCTATGGGATCCAGTAAGATCGTCCTTCCTTTCCTCCCTAGAATCTGGATGTAGCAGGTGCTCAATTGTCAAAAGTGAAAAATTGGTTTTGTCTTCCGAATGCACCATTTGTGTAAATTTGCTAATAATCTTTTAAAAATAGTAAATGCCATTATTTTTGCAAAATTATTACGAGATCTATTATACTAATAACGGTTTGATAAAATACAGTAGACTGCCTACTGGATAATAGTTCCAGTCCACCTGTAGACAGGGATCTCACATCAGCTTGTATATTATACAAGGATAAGATTTGATTTACTTTTGTATTTATATGCATATATGCATTTATATGCATTATTCTCTAGAATAATAGATCTCGTAATAATTTTGCAAAAATAGTGGCATTTACTATTTTAAAAAGCTCGGGTGCAGGGGGGGGGGGTTTGTGTAAAAGCCTGGTTTGTGCCTCGGAGAGGCTATGGGATCCAGTAAGATCGTCCTTCCTTTCCTCCCTAGAATCTGGATGTAGCAGGTGCTCAATTGTCAAAAGTGAAAAATTGGTTTTGTCTTCCGAATGCACCATTTGTGTAAATTTGCTAATAATCTTTTAAAAATAGTAAATGCCATTATTTTTGCAAAATTATTACGAGATCTATTATACTAATAACGGTTTGATAAAATACAGTAGACTGCCTACTGGATAATAGTTCCAGTCCACCTGTAGACAGGGATCTCACATCAGCTTGTATATTATACAAGGATAAGATTTGATTTACTTTTGTATTTATATGCATATATGCATTTATATGCATTATTCTCTAGAATAATAGATCTCGTAATAATTTTGCAAAAATAGTGGCATTTACTATTTTAAAAAGCTCGGGTGCAGGGGGGGGGGGTTTGTGTAAAAGCCTGGTTTGTGCCTCGGAGAGGCTATGGGATCCAGTAAGATCGTCCTTCCTTTCCTCCCTAGAATCTGGATGTAGCAGGTGCTCAATTGTCAAAAGTGAAAAATTGGTTTTGTCTTCCGAATGCACCATTTGTGTAAATTTGCTAATAATCTTTTAAAAATAGTAAATGCCATTATTTTTGCAAAATTATTACGAGATCTATTATACTAATAACGGTTTGATAAAATACAGTAGACTGCCTACTGGATAATAGTTCCAGTCCACCTGTAGACAGGGATCTCACATCAGCTTGTATATTATACAAGGATAAGATTTGATTTACTTTTGTATTTATATGCATATATGCATTTATATGCATTATTCTCTAGAATAATAGATCTCGTAATAATTTTGCAAAAATAGTGGCATTTACTATTTTAAAAAGCTCGGGTGCAGGGGGGGGGGTTTGTGTAAAAGCCTGGTTTGTGCCTCGGAGAGGCTATGGGATCCAGTAAGATCGTCCTTCCTTTCCTCCCTAGAATCTGGATGTAGCAGGTGCTCAATTGTCAAAAGTGAAAAATTGGTTTTGTCTTCCGAATGCACCATTTGTGTAAATTTGCTAATAATCTTTTAAAAATAGTAAATGCCATTATTTTTGCAAAATTATTACGAGATCTATTATACTAATAACGGTTTGATAAAATACAGTAGACTGCCTACTGGTTTTACCTGTAATAAGGTTTGATACAGATGATTATGATTATGGTTTTGGCATAATGGAATACATGATGAAGGAATTATCAAAATTGACATTTTTATCAGGGGATATCCTGAATATTGTCAAAATGACGGAAACCCATATGTCAAAAACACATGGAGATATACCAATCCTGGAAGACATTCTTCCATCCCCACTTGAAACTGTTGAGCAGGTGGAAAGTCTGTCACATGAGCTAAAAGTTAACAGTGAATATAAAAAGAGTATGGTAAGTGTTGCTTAATTCTTTTAGCCTGAGTATGGTAAGTGTTGCTGAATTTTTTTAGCCTTGTACATATGTCTTTTGATTAGTTTTTTTGCAGATGAAGGAAGGTGGGGTGGCACATAATTGATTGTTCAGTGTTATGTTTAAGGTACAAATAAAACAAAAGCAAAAGTTACTCAAATTCGTTGATTTTTGTAATAGTTAAGAAGGAAAATATTTTAATGCTATTTATTTAATACAGTTGGAAATTAGAAAATCTAATGTTGAGATTGAAAGATATATATTATTCTCTATTACCTTACAGCTTATGCATTATTTTAACAGGTCCAGACGCTGTCTCAAATGGGCGGTGCAAGCTGTGGAGACACAGTGAGACGAATGATGAGGAGGATAGGGACCTATGGGGTCTGGTCTCAGTATTCACTCGTTGGGCGCAAGAGGAAACGTGTCTTCAAAACCTTGGATACTGTATTTGTAATGTAATA